>NC_071126.1:19105000-19405000 GCF_024256425.1 Clarias gariepinus
CCTAAGTAATTGGGGTGAAATTCCATCTCACTTTAGCCTAGCTATGGTTACCAAAAAACTCCTAACACTAGGCTAATAACTGTAAATAAATCAGGTGGACAGCTTGGCTACATGTCGTGTAATTTAAAGCAAGACAACTAACTTAGTAGCAAGTTAGCTTAGTACGTTGCTAACAAATGCAAACTGGATGGAGATATTTTTATCAGTTTTTGCTTGAGGTAATGTGTTTTTGTAAATATTGCTTAAAGAATTAGCTTTAATTGTGTAGGGCGTGGTGGGTTTTGTTTGCTACATGAGCTGAGCTGTACTTTGGCTCTCTGTAAAGTCCTAGTAAACACTACATAATATAAAATGGAAAGTCGAATTCAGGCATGTTAAGTTCTGAAACATTCAGAGCTAGATCATAAACAGATTCGATTCGATTTAGTACAGCTATTAGCACACAGCAAACAACACTCTTAGCCATGCATGCTAAAGTTTAGAAGCAACTAAACTACAGATATGGAAGGAGCGCGTTAGAGAGGTTAGGCACAGCCGGTTCAGTAAACCCCAGCGGAAATCACATAAATACAGACAGCTAAAGCCACAGCATGCCTTGTCATTTGCGTCGTCTAAAAATACGAGTAAGGAGGAGATATGGTCATTGCTGTGTACCTGAGTCAGCACTTTTAGTGCTTTGCTTTTGTTTGTATCTGTCTGAAACGGGGAGGAAGGAAAGCAAAAGGAGAGACAGAAAAAACATACAGTTTCATTCAAAGATGCGTCAGGAATATATTTTTTTTAATTATTATTTATTTTCATGTCAGGCAGACACATGCTCTCGGAGATAAGGTCCATGCTGAAACGGAAACAGAACGTAGCCTGAAGCATCAAACGCATCGCAGCAGAGCGTTCAGAATGCAGACCTTGATCCATCTCGAGACGTTTATTCTCATTAAAAATAGCAGAATCTGGTTATATATGCAACATGAATATGCAAATTTAAGTCCAAAATAAACTGACTGAGCTTAGCATGAAAAATTGTCAGACATGACTGGCCCAAAGTGAAGAGGTAATTTAGTGACATCATTACTTTCTTCATGTCATGTGTAGCTCCGCCCCCCAAATAAGTTTTACTCAGAAGTACTAAGCAAGTCTATATATACAGAGTCAGCCAAAAATATTTATACAGACTTAAAAAAAGTATGATATTACATTAATATAATATTACTAATATTATCATATTATTATTATATATATATATATATATATATATATATATATATATATATATTATATATATATATATAATATATAGCAATACATTAAGCATTAAAATATTAATACAAGATTTTCTTGAATTTATAAATAAACAAAATAATTTCAATATTTATATACTATATATTTTAATGTTTTAAATAATAATTTAACATCATTTAACTGACTGACTAATCTATCAGTCGATCAATTGTTAATTATTTAGTTATTAGTTATAAATAACAGTAATTAAATAATTAGGTAATGCATTACATCTTCTTATGAATGACTTTTACGCCTTGTGTAGACATTTGGCTCATCCTCATAAAATAATAATACTTTCACATAAAACAAAAAAGTTTAGAATTTATTACAACTTATTACAATATAAAATAAAATATTTGTAATGTTTTTCACTGATGTTAAGGTTAAGTTTTAGCTTCATGATAAAAATGTTCATTCTATATAATTATGATCTATCTATTATATAAATGATCTCGGTCTTACATGTAACATGTGTGTGTGTGTGTGTGTGTGTATTTCCTGATGTTTCAGTGTGTTATGTGCTGATCAGCTCTTACTGTCACACACGTAGGGTTTGTCCTGATCGTCTCCCGTCACCGCCTCCGTCTTCTTACGACCCGACCCTCGACCCTGAACAAATTTTTATTCAATCTTACAGGAGTTATGGTTCATTTAAGATGAATTAAAGACTGATTTTTACATTTGGAGCTTAAATACATGTTTATATGATGTAGATTTAAACTTCTTGACGTTTAACGAAATTGACAATACATTCTTTTCCAACTACTGGTTGAACTGGTAGTGTATATGTGATTTTTTATTTCTTTTTATTAATTTAAACAATTCCATGAAATAATACTACTGTGATGTAACTCTTAATGAAATAAAAAGATTTTTTTTTTATGATAAGCAAATGGATGCATGTTTACTGATCTGCTTGCTGCATTGGATTGTTAACATACAGTAGAGTTAAGATCAAATCAACAATGTTTTTTTCCAGTGAACTGCTATAATAATAACTTTAAATGATTCATGAAATATGGCACATGTAATGATATGATAAATATTAATATTAGTAACATTAGAATATTATATTCAGTATATTTCTCTCTTTTTCGACTTTTTTCGTCTCTCACCCTGCCTTTATTTCTCTGCTTTCTCTTCGGCGTCTCCACTTCGAACTCATCGTCGTCATGGAAACCGTCTCCGTTTTCTTCAGCCTCGAGCACCCTCTGCAGGAGGAGGAGGAGGAGGATGAGGAGGAAGGTTATTTTATTTTACTTTATTTCTCAGGTCAGTATAACACCACAAGACTCTGACACACATCATCATTTATACATTTAATAACTTCAGAAATGAAACTTTAAAGCGTAAACTAGGTATATAGGTAAATATATAATACATATACAGTATACATATTATGAGCATGGCAGTATGTGCATGTGTGTGTGTGTGTGTGTGTGTGTGTGTGTATTTACCTGAATCTCCAGAAGAGTCTCTTCCTCCTTGGAGCTGTTGCTCCTTTTGTCCAGAAAGCCGTCTCCTCTGATCAGAGCCTCCAGAGCTGTGGGCTCCGCCGGGGGGGTTTCTCTCTTCGACATCAACTCAGCTTCTGAGAGAGAGAGAGAGAGAGAGAGAGAGAGAGTGAGACCAGGGTAAGTGGTCAAAGTACATTTTTTTTTTTTTCAGTGCAATAAACTGGCCAAAAAATGATCTGAACATGTTAGACCAGAGAAAAAGGGAAGGATGGATAGAAAGAAAGAGGGACAGAGGAGGGAGAAAGTTTAAAAAGGGAACATGAAAAAGGACAAAAAAGGTAAACAGGATAAAGAAAGAAGATAAGCGATAGAAGAGGAAGTATGGAAAAACAATGAGGAACACATGTTGGAATAAAATGGAAGAAGGAAGGAAGGATAAATGGAGAGAGGGACAGGGAAAGAAAAATATCATGACAATAAAAAAGAAAATACCTGAGAAAAAAAGGAGAAGGAAATGAGAAAAAGAGAGAAATGAACAAGAACTATTAAGGAAGACAGATTAAAAAACAAAAGGGTTTGTTACAGAAGGAACGACTGAAATAAAGTGAATGAGTAAATCATAGTGTGTGTGTGTGTGTGTGTGTGTGTGTGTGTGTGTGTGTGTGTGTGTGTGTGTGGTTATTGTTGATTTCCCAGTCAGTGGCTTTGTCTCATATGCACCTGTTCTTCATACATTTATTCTGTTGTTCAGGCGTCATAAAAGGGAAAAAAAAAAGCCTCCAGGTGTTAAAGATGAAAGAATGAAAGAGATAGAAATAGAAAGAGTGTGTGTGTGGGAGAGAGAAAGAGAGAGAGAGAGAGACTCAGAGACAGAGGTGTGACCATTGCCCTCCTGTCCAGTGCTTTGTTCTCTGCACATCTGTGTCTCGTCCCCGTCCATCAGTTGTTTTAAGTTCATCCCTCGTGCTTTTCCTTCTCTTTGCCGCGCTCCTTCCTTTGTGTCCTGTCTCCAGCCTGTAGCTTCACCGCACCGCTACCCTAAAGTGTGCACCTGCATGGATGTGTTTCTACCCTCTCGTGTTTTTTTTTTAGCTCCAATCCTGCATTTTATGTTTGGACCCGAGCCTGTGTTCAAGTCGGGTTGTCACAAAGCATAAAGGAAATGTAACGTTCAATCACATGTTTGACTCCCAGACGACGCTAAAGCCATCTACAGCTGGGAGTCTCGGGACATAGAGAAGGCGTTTCAGCTGTCCCAGGTCAATCTTTGTGACACCAGCTTATGAATCTGTGAGAGCAGAGAAGGGTGGACAGCGCTTTGCTCTACCTGGGTGCTCACTGTTGCCTGATGTGGAAAAAAAAAAAAAATATATATATATATACTACATCATTTTATTTATATTGTCATCTTTTTTATAAAATATAAAAGTTGATGCAGCACATGCTATTATTATTTTTTTTTTATTTTTTTTTTATTAGGGATTTTTAAATGACACAAACACAATCAAACAGACAGACAAACGAACAAACAAACCCACCCACCCACCCACCCACAGCGCTGAAAAAATATAACAATATGCAATGTACAAGAAAATATAAAACTCTGCCTGCTGAAGTTAAGCAAAGCAAAACATGATGGGAAAATAGAAACCTCTGTTAAAATAAACATTCAGAGTTTTTGCAAAAAACAGTGGAGAGGTTTCCAGAGTTTCCAAAATTTGTCCGACCTGTGATTAAGATCATGAGTTAGTTTCTCCAAGGGAAGAAAAGATGACAGCTGGGATATCCACATAGTGATAGTTGGAACCTGGGGAGTGGACCACTTCAGCAAAATGCATTTTTTTGGCAAAAATGAAAGGGTTGTAAACAAGAGCTTGGAGTCCAAGTCAAAAAGGCCTTCAGGAATATGATTCAACAAATACAGTGCAGGAGACAGAATAAAATGTTTTCCAATTATCTCTTGAGTTACAGAGTGAACCCCCTTCCAGAATGATTGGATATTGTCACAGGACCAGAATACATGAAAATATGTACCCCTATGTGCTTTACATTTAAAGCAAAGGTTGGAACTGCCCGGATACATTTTGTGAAGACGTACAGGTGTAAAGTAAATTCTATGAAAAAAATTGAAATTTTGTTCGTGTAAAGATACTGAAGTGCTTTTTGGGAAAATGCCTTTACAAATTGTGGTCCAAACTGCTGGGTTAACTGATACCCCCAGATCCTGTTCCCACAGTGATTTTAGAGAGTCATAAGCTAAGGAATCTGAGTGCGCTAATAGAGCATAGTACTTAGAGGAGGCCCCTTTAAGAACTTTAGTTGAAATTATGGTTTCTTCCATTTCTGATAAAATAGTACGAAATTTGTTCTGCCTTAATAGGGATTCAAAGAAATGCCGGACCCGCAGGTACTTAAAAAAATCTACAGAGAGGATATTAAACTCTGCTCTATTTTTTTCAAATGATTTCAGGGTATCACAAGCCAAAAGGTCTGAAAAGTCAGACACGCCCTTAGAACCCCACTCCGACAGCCCAATACTCCTAATCTGAATTGGAAAATCAGGATTAAATGCCAAGGGAGAACAGACAGAAATAATGTGAGGAATGCCCAAATATTTTGTCACATCTTTCCAAACCAGTAATGTATTATAAATAATCATATTATCAGTGAGACGTTTTATCTGATCGATATTATTAATAAACCAAAGGGATTCTAATCTCCTGGGATAACAAAATAAGTCAATCCATAAAGAGTCCTGCCTATTCATAATCCATCTTGTTATAATTTTGAGTTGAGCAGCCCAATAGTAAAGCTAAAAATTGGGCAGCGAGAGACCCCCCAAATCTCTTGGTTTACAGCACATGCTATTATTAAGCATTATTTTAAAAAAATATTTTGTGCTCGGAGACTCATCACATGCAAGCATCAGGGTAAAAAAATGTAAAACAAATAATAATTATTTAAGTTAATTCATAAAAATTTAGGAAAGAATTTTTAATATAACCTTCTTAGACATGAACGATACTTTTTGTAAATAATGAATTTTTTAGAAGCTTATTTTCCCCTCCTATACCGCTTTTTTAATATGCAGAATGTCTCAGTACTTTCATTAACTATTTTTTTTTTTTTTTTAGGTAAAACAAGAATTTAACGTAAATGCAAAAGTAATTTAGAAAAACAAAAAATTGAAATTGTCCCTCGTTGAGACATGACACTAAAGCCTGTCTTACATATCGCTGTTGATTTTTGCAAGACGGTAAAATTCTGTCACACAAAAAAATCTGCGATGTTTACAGCCTGTACTTTTAGTATGCTAATTAGGCCCCGCCCCTTTTTCCATTTTCCCCAGATTGCCAGTACAATTACATTTAGGCACTTATCCAGAGCGACTTACAAAAGTGCTTTGAAGTTTCCGTCACTGGATAGATCCTTACACTGAGTGACCAGGTTACTAACTAAAAAAGATAATCTAGATAAAAATCTTCTTTGACATGAAAGCAAACCACATGTGCTCAAACTGTCATGGTTGTGTGATGTATATACAGTAGCACCACCCACTGGATGTTTCCTGAGGTGGGAAACTGTCATCCAAATAATCAACACGTCTACTCACATCTGATGCAACAGTTTTATGTACTGAATATATATATATCAGATGTTGTTGGTCTTTCGGTTGCTCCCTACCCATCAGCCTCACTCACCTTGTTGACTGGCAAAACATTTACAGTACGTTTACATTCTTACTGCGTTGCTTTATAAGTCTTCTGAAGGTGAGCCGTGGTGTCCGGCACCAGGCTGTTAGCAGTGGATCCTTTGGGTGCTGCCGGATGAGAAGTGGGGCCTCTTGTTTGTCTGGGGTATCCCATGGGTACTCAATCAGATTAGAGTCTGGGGAGTTTGGAGGCGGGGTTGTTGGCCTTGGGCTCTTTGCGTGCTGGGGCCCTGTGTGCACTGGGTGTTCTGGTACTTTTCTTTCGTGGCCAAGATTGATTTTTTTTCTCTGTGTTTTATACTGCACCGGCTTTTCTGTGGGATGGGATTGAACGGCGCTTGGCATTGACGCCTGCGGGCATGGCTGAGCCTTGAGTGAGCCTTGGCTGAGCCTTGAGTGAGCCTTGGCTGAGCCTTGGGTGCCCATGATCCTATCACCAGTTTACTGTTGTTAAGAGTCGGAGCCCCAACGCAGCAATTAGAGGAGAGCGTTGAGGGTGATTATGTCTACTTTGGCGGGGATTAATCGATTAGGGCAAGAACCGCGCAGTGCTAAGTGCTAAGCGTAGAAATGCCGCTTCTACGCCACTACGTAACTCAACTAAAGAACAGGGAGTGTCTTTATCTCTAGCGGGATATATTGTTTATCTTTTAGGCTTCTTTTCAGTTTTTTTCTTTTCCTAATCTTTTCCCCTTTCTTCTCAGCGCTCTCCTTTCTCTTTTCTTTCTCTTCTTCTTTTCTTTTTAGTTTTCTCTTTTCTTTCTCTTCATCTTCTTACTTTTCTGTTGTCTTTCTGATTTTTACTTTCCCCTTTTCCTTCTCTTTTCGCCTTTCTGGGGGTTGAAATAACCTCCCGGACGACAGGTGTAGCGCGTCTGCTCTGATTAGCAACATGGCGGAGTTGCCTAGCAACCACGGCCGTCTGCTGCTCCGCCTGCCTATAAATCTGCCTAGATTTGCCCTTCGCGCGGGTGGCCGTGTTACAATGGCTGATTAGGGTGTATAAATACAAATACTATAACTATAATTAAAATCTTTTTTTTTTTCATCAAATTACACAAACATGTCAATTTAAATTATAATACACTTTTTAAATACTGTACAACTAGTGTTTATATTATAATATAATAGCGTTAATATTTAATCATAAATAATAATTTAGTCTTTTATTAATATGTGCATGTGATCATAAATCCTGGGAAATACGTCCAGGAACTTGGAGCTTTTCCTGGAAACCTGCAGACACAATAATAATGACTTCCTCTCAAGCGTGCGGTTCAGGAACAGACAGCGCCAAACGCTAGGTAAAGGGATATTTGGGGGGGGGGGGAATAAAAGTAGAGATTATTTGCCTTGCAGAGTGTAAAGCCTGTAATCGATTTGCCTCGTAGAAAACGCTCGGCAAATTAACGAGTAAAAGTGGCACAAGTGGGCTACAGGATATAAAGTGTTTACAGGATATAAACCCCAGGGTTTACACGGCGCCCGTGTCAGAGTGGAGGATTTAATATTAATAAAAGGAAATTTAATAACCAGAGAAGTGGACTAGTTATAGGAGCTGGAGCACTTACGCACTCATTAAGGGTGAACAAAGGAGACATAAAGCGAGCTCATGGAGTTAAAGCACTGTACAGATGACTGCTCTGGTATTTTAAGTAGAGCCATGTTTTTGTACAATGCGAGCAGTTTGAACAGCGATGGTGTGTGTAATGGCAGAGCAGAACAAACTCTGATTTCAGAATCCCTCGACTGAAATTTAAGCCTGCGCTTCGGCGCTTGGAGAAACACAGGGCCGGGTTCCAGCTCCAGAGCCTTTACACATCACACACATCTGCTGCTGTGCTGGGACAAGCGGTGAGACGAGCGGTGGGACGAGCGGGGGGACGAGCGGTGGGACGAGCGGGGGACGAGCGGGGGGGCGAGCGGGGGGCCGAGCGGTGGGACGAGCGGTGGGACGAGCGGGGGGACGAGCGGTGGGACGAGCCGGGGACGAGCGGGGGGACGAGCGGTGGGACGAGCACTCGCTTTCTCACAACAACACACACTTAAACGACTTCACTACTCTATTGAAACCATTTGATGCCAAAATGATTCAGGGAGGGTCCTGCAGAGGCCATAAAATGTTCTCCATATGTATATCACATGTGTAAGAATGTATATTAAAGATTAAATATAAAATATATTTACTATAGAAAATACAATAATCAAACACAGACGAGACTGATCCTTTGTACACGCCCATTTTTGGCAGGCGATGATGAATATTAACGAGTATTCAAATCCAACAGTCACGTGACAAGGTGTCAAAACAAACAAGACGTTGGAAACCAGAACAACTGGAGATTTTTCCTGGCGGATTCTGTAAAAATCTCAGGGCACGTGATCTCATCTATCCGATGACGGAACCATAAGCACTTTTGTAAGTCGCTCTGGATAAGAGGTTGGGCCTAATTACATTACTAAAAGTACAGGCTGCACAAAACAACTTTGAAAAGTTAGTTTTTATAGATAGATGTGCAAGTCCAAAACAATAACAGTATCACTCGTCATTTTTATGGATATTCTTCTAATTTATTTATTATGTACTTCTACTGTCTAGTCTGTATCAATCTTTAAAGGATAGTCGAACATAGTCTATCTCATTATACTGTACATCTGAGCATGTGAGGGTTAAGGGCCCAACAGAGGCAACTTGGTGGTTGTGGGATTTGAACCTGGGACCTTCTGAACCGTGGTCCAATGCCTTGACCACTGAGTTACCCCTAATGCCCAGTGATAAGCAATAATACATAGATAGATAGAGTACTTTATTAATCCCAAAGGGAAATTATATAAATAATTAATAATAAATAATTAATAATAATTGATGAGGTTTATTTAAACATTTCTAGTGGCACAATCACTACATTGATTTATCTGTCTTGCCCTCCTCCACATGTTAATTTTCTTATTTTTAAATGTCGACAATGGGTAAAATCTTATTTAATTGTGCACAGAGAATTAATTTGCCCGTCTCTCTCTCTCTCACACACACACACACACACACACACACAGACCCACGCGCACACATCAGCTGTGTATGTGAAGTTCGTGCTGTTGAACAGAAAGTGTTTTAGGACAACGGGAGAGGAAGCGGACAGTAATCAGACCACACGAGTCACAAAGGAAATCACCAAGCCCAGAGTCTCTAAATACATTATTACTGGGTATGTCAGGAGTCTGGCTAGTCACGGTAGCTAGGCTAACTTTAAATGACAGCTGGGTTGTCATGGTTACCACGAACCTTATTGGATTATGATTTTTTCATTGTTTACCCTCAGTTAATTGAGTTAGGGTTCATCACTCAGCCTCAGTTCAGTTCCTCCACCAGAAGAAAGTCTTCATAAAACTTTTTACACGTTTCTCTGTGACGTCACAAACTGTGTTTTGTCACTTTATTAACTTCTAATTAGAAAATAAATAGAGGCTGGTGAAATAACCAGAAGTTTATCGCTGCTATAACGTAACTACAAACAGATTATGAACTGATTTACAACATTACATGTAACACTAAACTCCAGAGGTGGTTAAACATAACCATATTTATGTTTACCCTTTACACTACTTATTGCGTTTTTATAAACCTTAAGGAGCGAGACCAAATTTTTTTTGCACCATATTCTATCTATCTATCTATCTATCTATCTATCTATCTATCTATCGATGGATTAGTGAAGACACAACACCATGGGTCCAAAGAATGTTATCGAGGATGGTAGCAAGCAGAAAACGGAGCCTCTTTCAGTTTGGTTTTTCAAAGAGGAATCATAACTGAAGGTCAAGTGAGGTTTAATGTCTATTTATTTCATATTTAACTTCATTTACATATCTTTTCTAAATGTTTTGATTGTTTTTATATAAAAAAATATGGTTTTAGTGTTGGAAATTGGGTAATATTGGTAATATTTTTGGGTGGCTGGAACGGATTATCTGCATTTGCATTATTTCCTATGGGAAAATGCGTTTCATAATACAACATTTCGCCTTAAGAACATGAGGATGCATATCCTGAAGTACCGCTGTACACGTTAACAGTCAGGTTCAGGGTGACTGTGTATTTGTATATGTTTCTGTAACAGAACAACCCAGAGAGTTTGAGTGTCCTTTATTCTTTAGTGGGCAGTGTACGTTTCTGCAATGTTTTACCTTCAAATGTAATCTATCCGCATATAAATGTAAAAGAATTGATTATTTGGGTTCGGTTCAGGCAAATTGAATTTTCCATGCTTTTTCCTTGATGTTTTGACGGGATCTCATTTCTGAGATTAGGTGAGACCCTTACTGAGAAAAGCACAGTATAAAATAGTTCCTGAGAGAGGAGAAAACAATGCCGCGGGCTTCCTGCGGACACAGGCGGACCTTTATTCCTCAGCGATCGAGTTCCTTAAGCTCTCCTTTTCTCCTTCTCTCCTCAACACTCCCCACATCGCCACCATGCACACACACAAAAACAAACAAAAAAACCCCACCAAGCACCAGGACGGAGCCTCACTTCCACTCTAATGCTGCACGGACCAGTGATTTAAGGGGCCCAAGCAGGGCACGGAGACCGGGAGGGAAACACAGAGACGGGTAATAAGAGCCAGATGGGGCCAAGACTAGGGCGTTTAAATGACCATGAAAAAAAAAAAAAAAGGAATGAGAGAAAAAGATGCAAGGGAGGAAATATGAAGCCTAGGTGTGTGTATGTGTGTGAGAGAGAGAGAGAGAGAGAGAGAGAGAGAGGGACAGAGACAGAGTGTGCTGTTCACATACCAAGCCTGAGTTCACACAGTCTGAGCTGAGGGTCGATTGGGGGATGCAGTCGCCGTTTCTTTCTCCAGCAGCGGGCGGGGTAGGTGTACATCTGACCCGCAGCCTGGCCTGTGCCAACACACACACACACACACACACATACATACACAAGGGGTGTGTGAAGCTAACAGTAAAACATAAAAACGTCTGATTGTGCATCACTTAAACATCAACAAGACTTCAGCAGAAACAGATGTACTGTAGTGGGAGAGAGGGCGAGAGACACTGACTAACAGAGAGAGAGAGAGAGAGAGAGAGAGAGAGAGAGTGGGGGGGGAATAGATAAGCTCTGAATAAGCTAAATAAAAACACGTCATAAACACTGGTTCACCACAAACTACAGGGTGTGTCTAGGACACCCACGCTAGATTCTCCTTCTATTTGCGTCCGTCTCTCAGCGGCACGGTTAGCTTCAGCCCCGACTGCCGCGTCCTCGTGACTCCGGCTTTATTCGAAAAATATTTCTGTTCAATTAAATCTATAATCTAATCACGGAGAAAAGTGCATCTCATACGTACGGCAAAAACAAGCCGGGCCGAGTGAGCGGATTAGACGCAGTCACGTCATGATCTTTTATACGAAGCAGATTTACAGACGCCTCCAGAATTAGTGGCGACATTTAGAAAAAAGATGGTAAATGATAATAATTAAAAAAAAACAAGGTAAAGGTAAGTTTTATACAGTATTAATCGTGAATTCCAGGACATTTTAACCCTAAACCTGGCTTCATCTACCATGAGGTTACGACTAGAGGACTGAACCAGATAATTATTATTATTATTATTAATATTATTATTATAGGCATATATTCAGATGAATAATTAAATAGAAATAAGTAAGAGACACTAAATACTGGTAAATACTGGTTTCATAATTATTGGCACCCCACAATTTTAAATCCAGCGATGATTGTAAAAAGTTTATTTTGTGTTCCTGTTCTGTTGAATACTGTATGATTATATATGATATATATATTATATATATATATATCTTGTATCACTACATGGCAGAAACAGTTAAATTTGGTTAAAACTATGCAAATTTACTTAGTTAAATGACTCCTTCTTTCTTACGTTATTACTTGAGGATTTTACTGAATTAGTTCCCATTTGTGTATATTTAAAGGTGATGATGGAGTACAGATACAGTACTTGCATTAATGTCACTGTAGCACCAGTATACTGCCACCTACTGTACACCACCCACATCACATGATCACGCAACATGTCACATGACCATGGGTAGCCGTATCGCTTTATGGTCTAATGTTTTGCCGTTTTTATTTTTAATAAACAAACAGTATATAGTCTCAGGATTGTGCAGTACGGAGTGATGTATCCTTTTTTTCAGCACAAAATAAATATGAATATAATAAAAATAATACAGTGTGTTATTTTTGCGATGTCATTCCCATGTTCCAGTAGTGGTAAGATTTACACATTAAAAACGTAATGATAACTTGGTTCTACCTGACGTATACAGTGTATTGGACAGGGGTGGCTTGGTAGTTAAGGTGTTGGGCTGTGGAACTTGGGGTCCCCGGTTCGAGCCCCGATGTCGTCGGGTTGCCACTGTTGGACCTTTGAGCAAGTTGCAAGACTCCAAGTCATCAGATACAATCAGGCATCAAGCTGGCAACCCGACCCTTTAATTAACTGCCACCCAAACGGTGGCTATATCTCCATTGCCTGATATACCGGGTGACATGTAGACGGGACCATCCATCCATTTATATAATGTGTTTGGGTAAAATTTGTATAAATCAATAAAAAAAGCCTAAACAATAAAAAGGTTTAGTTACCTATTGGCTTCTATATAGAAATGATGAAGGGGCGGGGCTACAGAATGTCCTACCTCAGTTACTGGTGGCGTTAAATAAACTGCACAGCCTTGGACCGATCATGTTCCATATGCAAATTATTACAGCACAACATTACGGCTTTTATAGCTTTTGATATGTAATTATAGAACCTGGTATCTGTAATGAGGGTGAAGGTGTACAGATGTTCCAAGGCCAGTTTTCATTGGGGTTCCTCTACCTGGTCCCCTGTGTCGCTTCTCCATCCAGATGTAGCAGTTGTTCTGAGCCACGCCCGTCTGCGAGTCAAGGAACGGCATTCGGATGCTGCGCTCGGCACACAGGCGGGCGTTGTAGCTGCGACAGTGCTCGATGGCCTCCTTATAGAACTGATCTTCGAGCCTGAGGATGAGACGGAGAACGGCGTGAACCTCGAGACACAGAGCGAAGGGTGAGATCTCAGGGTGATGCTGATTAGTTTAAAAAAACATATATACATGAACCATGAACCATGGACATTTCTAGTTCCTACAGGATCAGGCAAGGGTACATCTGAAGTCCTTATTAATGATGAGGCCGTAAAAGATGCGCTGTGTCCATAGAAATGTAAGAACACGAGAACCGGGATTTAAATGTTGAAACTACAATACCTACACTAAGAAAGACCTGGTGCGTATTTCTGTCTGTATTATATCTATAGACGTTCCTTAAAGTCATATTGGGACGGGGTTAGTTTCTCACTGTACTAGTATTTAAAAGAATCGATGCTGGAACCTTACCTAAGGTTTAGTTTCCTAAAATCTCTAATGTTAGTTCTTTACATGTTAATACAGGATGAAGACAGCATTCAGGACAATGTGAAAATACCCGCAAGTCCCTGAATCTGTACCTTTTTAAAAAAGAAGTGTCAAGTACTTGAAACACAAACACACAAAGGATTTAATTAAATGTAATAACAATTATGAGAGAATGAAGAATTTCTCCACAGAACAAAGATACTACAGCTAGATAGTATCGAGCGGGGTATGAACACACAACGCTATGGAGGACCACAAGTAGAACGTGGGGAAAAATTATTTAAGTAAAAAAACAAAAGCACATGTTCCAGAATCAGAGTGTTACATTAGGTTTTATATAGAACCTCATAAACGGCTTCCTAATTGAAACGAAGAAGCTTTTCGACATCAGCTATTAGCTATTAGCAGAGCTGTGAGATTTAATCGACGTTTGTTGGTCGACTCAATTAGTTGAGTGAACGGTTTAGTTTTCAATTCAGAATCGAAACACACTTAAAAAAAAAAAAAAAAAAAAAGTTTGTCCGATCTTTTAAAATTGAAATATTTGTTAAATATATACTTCACATCTTCTGATGCAAATACTCCTGTTTTGTAAAAGTATCGCTTTTGGTTTATGTTGGGTTGGTGTAATTCTGCCACCTGCTGGATTGGAGAAGAAGATTGGCGGATTAAATAAAAAAGATTATTGCTTAGTACGAATCATGACATTTAAACAACTAACATCACAAGTTGCATTTCAATTTTTATATTAATTGTAATTTTTAATATTTTAAAACCTGCAAGAAACATAACTGCTTGATTAAAAAAAAAAGACAATAAACTTTATTTTTATGAAATTAAATCAAATCAAAACTTGAATTAAACTGAATCCCTGATCCACAGCCCGAATTCTTAAGCTCCAAAAAGTACAATAATATGACTTATTAAGTTTAAAATAAAACATACTGAAAATCTGTCAACAATTCTCTCAGTAAAACCCGATTTCCACTTCAGAAACCCAGTTCATTATCAAGCTGAGATAATATTACAATGTATCGTTTTCTCCTTTTGATCTTCTCACTTAAAAAAAAAAGTCAGTTATGTTACCAGGTAACAGTCTGACAGCATCTTTCTCTGACTATGAAGCATAGCATTTACACACACACACACACACACACACACACACGTCCAGGAGTAATACTGCATATTTGTAAATATTAATATTGCCATAGATGTGATGTGAGATGTTTTTATTTGCTGGAAAGTAAAACGTCCTCCCCTAGATATTTCAAGTAGATGTTTATAAGTCAAAGATTTTCAGGTCTCTACTTTCGTCAGCAAAAAAAAAAAAAAGACGAACAGTGTGCTTATTGTGAGTGTTTATTATATCAGCAGATACGTGAGGAATGTAGAAGTGGAGAAGGAGGAAACACGGCCACACGGTGATGGGACACAAAGAACCTCAGTGTTCTGAGAGAGAAGAAGAAGAAGAAGAAGAAGAAGAGAGCGTTTCTAAAAGATGATGATAATCCACGATGGGATCTTTGTGTTGCTTCCCCACAACACCAGCGTTACAACCGTTACACCGCCGTCTGTAGTCTGTTAGTCCTCTTATATCAAAGGAATACACACGAGTTACAATGTTTCTTCGTGTAAACATGAGGTCATGCCATCTGTAGTTACATTTATCATTGTGGAACACCAGTGAGAACTGTATACACACACACACACACACACACACACACACACACACGGGTTCTCTCTTGAACATCTCTTCATGTCCTTTGTTAAATAAAAATGAGGCATTGTGTTGATCGGTGTGTGCTCAGGGTCAGACCCTCATGTCCTGTGACTCTGAATGTAAATATGGCACGCAGAAACAATTTTCCTCCCCGAATGAATTATTGCCCCTTCAGCCTTTTACATGAAACCCCCTCTGTTTCTGACTTCCTGTGCCATGTCCAGATTTCCTGTGTGCATTATTTCACGCTGTGTATTGAAACGTTCGTGCTATCTGAGGAAACCGCAGACGACGGAAAACAAAGACACACTGCTCTGGAAGCTCACGTAAAGATAACACGTGACCTGGGACCGGGCCGTCATCTGTTTATCGCCTTCCTGACCCTGAGCTGTCAGACGCTCTTCATACATATATACATAGATAGAAATGGAAAAAGTAGATAAAAGGATAAAGATGAAGTTTTGTCTTAAAACCACTCCAGCGTGTTAAAATTCACTTATACCACTTCAGCGCTGTTATTTCAGCCAAAGTGAAAATATGAACTAATCCCAGTCAAAATATTCACTTTATCTTTTCTAATTAATATCTATTGGTGCAGGTGTTTGTTTACATTGAGACAGTAGCGCATTAGTAGATTATTATAAAGTAGATTATTAAATCCCACACATAACTGTTCATAACATCACTTTTACTCCACATTTAGATTCACTGATGGTGCAGATTAAACTTCAGACAGAGATCTAAGGACTGAAGAAGTTACATTATATTCTGTACAGCGGTCGATTTAAGACGCGTCCACAGTTTGACTCATGCGCAATACCAGGCTGATACCTACGTACTGTCAAAGTTTCAGTGAATTACGTCCAGCCAGTTTTGTGTGATGCTGTGACTAAATCTGGCTGGAAAAACAGACAGACAGACAGACAGACAGACAGATAATTTTCTGAGACTTGTTTCTGGTCGTCTAATGTATGAAACATAAAGAGAGCGAGTTCTGACCAGGGTACAGACTAAACCTTTCTTTTAGGAAAATTAATTCAGTTGTGTATCTCTGTTCTTTTGTATTGTGATTAATGTATTGACCGAAAATAGATTTTATTATTATTATTATTATTATTATTATTATTATTAATTTATTTATTGTATTTTTACATGTATAATAGAGATACACCGGTCCATCAGACAGTGACCGGAACTGGCTGTTTTGCTGTATGATTGAGTGTTGAATTAACACCCAGCAGTGTATTTATGGGTCCAGCTGGACACTGATAAACTCTGAAAGTGTTAAATCAGCACTGGGGATTTCGCCGCGTATATAACCAGTCCTGCATGAGTGCATGAGCATCCGAGTGATGCAGCAGGAACGCTTTTAATGATGTAACATTATACAAAGTCACATGTGGTAGAATAGTTGTCGATCTGCCTTTTCCCTCTAAACACTGTGAGCGAATTACTGTAGTCTCAAAACACACTCATTACACACTATTCCACCAGCCTCAAAACTCTTAATGACCACACGCCATATACTCACAACGGCTCAACTCGCACTCATCGTCAGGCTGGGCTTTGAGACGCCGGAGGCATTTAAGGTGGAAAAAACGTGGCATCACACGTACCGTATTTGTTTAGAAATAACATCAAAATAAATGACATACCAGAGATACTTGCTGTTCAGTAACAATGTAGCTTTTTGTTTAATTTAAAGTCAAATGTTAAACTCTTGTATTTAAAGTAAGTTTGGACCGTTTAAATGCTGCGCTTGGTTTTTAAGTGAGAAAACTAACAGTATAAGGAACGCGATACATTTAATTACTCATGTTCAGTTCAGTTGAGCTGTTGAATTAAGTTAAAGGTATAAACCTTAAGAGTTATGATATATATCATAAAATCATAATACAGAATCTCAATAGGTGGCACGGTGGTGTAGTGGTTAGCACTGTCGCCTTGCACCTCCAGGGTCTGGGTTCGATTCCCGTCTCTGTGTGCATGGAGTTTGCATGTTCTCCCCGTGCTTGGTGGGTTTCCTCCGGGTACTCCGGTTTTCTCCCACAGTCTAAAGACATGTAGGTTAGGCTGATTGGTGTTCCCAAATTGTCCGTAGTGTGTGTATGTGTGTGTGTGCCCTGCGATGGATTGCCACCCTGTCCATGATGTACCCCGCCTAGTGCCCTAAGCCTCCTGGGATAGGCTCCAGGCACCCCCGTGACCCTGAATACAGGATAAAGCGATATAGACGATGAGTGAATAAATGAGTGAGAATCTTAATATAAATCATATCAGCATCTAAGTATCATGATAATATTATATCAGATGGTCACTAGAGATTCCCATCCATAATTCTTATTTATCTTTTGTACTATTGTTGTTTTTTTTCTACTTCATACTGATAATAATAATAATATAAATAATAATAATAATAATAATGGTGATTATTATTATTATTGTTGATGTAACTTTTCAGATATTAAAAAAGCACAAATAAAATATAAAAGTAGTACAAAATTAAAATACTAAAACAATACAAAGGCAATAGAAAATAATAAAAAAAAATGCACCCATAAGTGCAAAAGTCCAGTAATTTAAATAATGTGGCAGTAAAATAATACAAGCTATGTAATTGCTAAAGTAAAGAAAGAAAAAATGTTGCTATAATTATTGTTAGTCATATTTATTCATATTTTATTTTAAATTTAACTTCCTATTAAAATCCTTCCTTAGGCATATTATCATTATTATTATTATTATTATTATTATAATATTTAAAATAAGCATGAAGCCATGTGCCCTGAAGAGCAGCAGCAATCTGTGATATTTCGCAGAACAGGAGCGAGCCAAGGCTTTATTTACAGCAGGAGAAACCAGAAAACTTCTGCACGAGAGAAAACATTTAGTGCCCGCTGTCCCAGCCTGACCCTAGCCCCGAAGCTCAGCTGTGTGCCGTGTTCGAGCCTTTCATATTTAAATTCCTCTCGTGGTTGCATTTACAGAGGCCATGAATAAATCACTAGCATCAGGGAATTCTCTCAAAGCATTGTTGTTCTTTTGGCGCTCCATATGCCTGGCGTAATGCTGAGTTTAAATCGTACACTGGCTGGAATATGATTACGGGCTCATGAATAAAAGAGTCTTGTTTAAAGACCTCGGAGGAACCTGAGGGACGGGGACGAAAATGTTATTCGGTTAGACTATGACACGGTTAATACGTTATAGGCGAAAAACATGAGATTTAGGTCAAACAAAGTGTAACTGAGATATCATTGTTTGTACAGTCATCGTTTTTCGCTTTGTCCTTTTGCCACTTGGGTAAAAAATGTATTTATCACAGCGGTCCCCCCCATTCAAAACCATGGGGTGTGCAAACTTTTGCACGCTGATGTTTATATAGGTTTTACTGTCATGTTAAAAAACGAGGAGCGGCTCCTGGAAGTTCGGGACGCAGTGTAAGTTATTACAGTCGAGGCTTTAGGGGGGCACGGAACACGTAAACCCACTGATAAAAACCATGTGAGCTGCAGAACCCAGGCTTATTACTCTGTCACTGAAAAATGAAACATGTGCAGGAACGCAGGGAAAACCAGCCGTATTGTGAAGTCTCTTTACTGGCACCGAGCCCAGTTGTTCTTGTATACACAAAGATTTCAGGCCCCTCTGTGTTTTTTTTTTTTTTGTGTGTGTGTGTTTTTTTTTTGGTTGCCGATGCAGGGAATAGATTTATCCAGACAGACGATTTCCCTCACCGAACCCCTCTCACGCAACCTGGGGGAAGGGAACCGACTTCTGCAAACACACTACCCGACCCCGCTTAACATAACATAACCGCAGTTACCTCTTCAGTACCTCAACAAAACTATACACTACCATTAGGAGTCATGTTCCCCTGGAACACGCAGTCATACGCTAAGGAAAAAGGCTAAGCGTTAGCATCGCGCACACACACTATGGCTCTTTATATCCTAAAACATCCTGGAATTTGGAACAACTTCAATTTAAAAAAACGACAAAGAAAAATTCTAACAGAAATAAACGCTGAAGTCAGCAAGCTGAGATGCTAACGTTACTAGCTGCTAGGGTTCAGCTAAGGCTAGGTCTAAGTATTACAGCACGTCGCTCTTGTTCGCACTTTATGTTGTCTCTCGCTGTCTTTTTGTATAGTGCTTGGATAGTTTTGAAAATTTTTGGTGTTCATTTGTTCTGTCCTAGCTAATCAGCTAATTAAGTGTCTTAGTTAGCTAGCTAGTTGTTAATTTATGTTGATAATTTACACCTTATGTAGCACCTTGGTCCAGGCGGAATGTTGTTTGGTTTCACTGTGTACTGAAATGTATATGTTTGAAATGACAATAAAACCCTACGTGACCTGAGTTGACTTGAAGTCCGCTACATACGAACGCTCAAGCTACGAGCTCTCGAAGATACGAACATGCGATATCGCCTGTTCAATCGCGGAAGTAATGACCACAGCGCACAGGTCCAGCGTACATTGTCCAGTGTGTGCAAGCGTACGTCCCAGGATGTCCAAAAGCAAGAGAAAAACAAAACAAGTTTACTAGCAGCCTGGCTAACTTTTATCCAGCCTGGGATTGAGAAATCTATCTGATTTAAAAAAAAAAGAGTCGTACTTAGCTTATTGTTTTTTTATGTCATTCTTTCCCCAACAGTATCGAATGATTTTAATAGTTAATAAAGAAGCTAGGTTAGGTTTTTTTGTTTGTTTTTTATTATTATTATTATTATTATTATTATTATTAATGATATCTTGCGTTTAAAACCATAAGCAAGCCAACTATAATTTTCGGAGCAGATGGGGCCCTGTCTCTTGTGGAGTGACACCTCTCTGAGGCGTTTCCTCACAACAGATGGACCCTGAAGGATGCTCGGACGGTGCTAATCTGCACTACACAGTGTGTATTGTGAAGATACACACACACACACACACACACAATGACAAATCTACATATCATGGTCTGTCTGTGGATCATCCTGAGGGCTTAGCTGTAGGTTTTCACCTTTTTATTGAGTGGACAGACACTTAAGGGACATATTTTAAGTTATAAAATTATGAATCACAGCTTATAAACGATTCGCTGTCACACACATTTTGTTTTACGTTGAACTCTTTTCCATCCTTCTGTTAAATAGATGACTAGACAAGCAACGAGCAGTGCTGTTTAATTCCCCTCTGACCGATCAGAGGGTGTTGATTAATCTTCTATAACAGCCGCTCTTACAGTCGTGTGTTATATTATGAGGTTATATTATCCCGTTCCTTTTAACGAGTTATCGTTTCCATAGTAACAGCTCATTCACGGAGACTAAAGAGATTAATTGTTCCATAACACATATGTAAGGAGTCTCCAGTGTGAGGTTTTATGTTACACTTGACAAACATTACAAACACAGATATATGTAATTATATGGGTTAGAATGACTTTATATTAAATATATCGTTACATAATATTTGTATGCATATAACCGTTAAGTATTATATCATGTGTTGGCCATGTTTGTGTATAAACAATAGTAATAAGCTAATCGGATTCCTCATTAAAAGTTGATAAACACTGTTTCATTTGACTGTATTTATAATTCAGCAATGTCACATGAGAGGTCGTGCTGTTGTGCTGAATATCAGCATGACCACGGGTGTGATATCGCTTTTATACAACAGTTCCACAAACACCATTTATTATCTACAAATTGTGATTTGTTTCATAAACCACACCAGGCAGAGCCGCCAACCAACAGTGAGTGTAATTAACAGGAGTAAAAGTAGTGTTAATCTCTTAGTGGTAATCTGTAGCCAAAAGGTGAGAAGAATAAACCATGGAGGTGGTGGACAGTCATCAGATTTACTTTATATTTACACTTATTACACTTTAGATCATCAGCTCCGTTAACGTTAACCTCAAACAGCATGAGATAGAAAGTTAGTGCACTATGTAGGGTGTACAATCTCTTGTTCCACACACCAAGTAGTGCCCTTGATCAAGGGTAAAAAAGAAATTAGTTATTCAGCCTTGTGTTTGACGCGAGTTAGCTTTGTAGCTAAGCGTTAGCCGTGACGACATAACGTTATCAGATGTGTGTTCTTACTGAAAGTGCTTCTGTGACTGGGTGTGAATGTGGGTTTTGTCAGACAGCTGCTCTCTCCTCAGTACTGCGGACCGTACACACCTACTCTTACTCTCGCTGAGACACACAGTTAGTGTCATTAACCACTGGACAACACCTGGGACGCAGAGTGTTACGAATAGTTAAATGTTTCAGCGCTCATGTTTAATCCGTTTGCTCAGTCAGTACTAACTCTTGTATAATAAAACTGATCATCGGAAGCTGCTTAACCGTCTTGGAGTAGAATAACCTATAATCCATGACCTACAGTATAATAACAGCCTATAATTCATTTAAATGTTGTTCATTTTAAATAACTGAACACAATAATAGATAAACGTAGATGAATCTTCAGGGTGTCTGAAACATCAAGTGCCAGTGAGAGTAAAACTACACATGTTTAATTATGCATTTATTATTTACAACCTACTGTGTTTCATGTCTTTGTGGATTCTGCATAATATATTTGATCACATTATACATTATATCAGTGATATAGCGGTTCTCGTGCATCTTATAGACGTTATATGAGTTCTCGAGTTTAACTGGACAAAAACAACAAAATGAGGCAAAAAAATAATAATAACAGGTTGTCATGTTACTAAGAAAACATGAAGTGTAAAGAATCTGAAACGGTCAGACACGACTGATATTATAAGTTTAGTCTTGTTCGGTGAATAAAGTAAAGAATGGAATGTTGCAATATTTCAGTACCATGAGTCTCATGTTTTTCTCCTTTTCCTTCTTAAGGCGCAGTCACTCTTACTATTACATATTTTGCCATTACATACAGACTCGGTTTAATTGTCGCTGTCGTGCTGTTCTTGGAACCACTGTTACTCTCTACACTGTTGTCTCTTCGGCGCCCAAGAAACTGCAATTTACTTTATTTCACTTATTAGATTTTTTCTTTTATTTTTAATATACTATCTATCTATCTATCTATCTATCTATCTATCTATCTATCTATATGTGTGTATGTATGATTATGGTTGGCATTTAGATAGATTAAGAAAAGTACATACATAAAACTGAATATAATAACTTGTGTTTATATATATATATATATGTTTTGCCATAAAATTAAATAAAAAAAATCACACTGTAGCACGAGGGAACAAAGGTTTTTTTCTTTTTCTTTTGTTGGTCCAAATTGCTATATTGTATATTTATATGTATCTCGTTTGTGTAACAACTAGAACAACACAAGAGCATCAACTTTCTCACGTGGGCACGATAAAGCCTAAACACACCCAACTATTATTAATGAACAGATAATAATGATAATAATAATAATGCATAGGTAATAATAATGCATGCACGTGCGTGATGATTCAGTTTCATAACGGTTTATTGTTGTAGAAATCTCAGCATCAGGTGAAATATCTGTGCTCATATTCTGTTTACACACACACACACACACACACACACGAGATAAACGCACACAGTGCAGACGCGCATTATAATCACAAGTGTGTGCGTTTAACCCCAGAGATCAAAAAAGAAAAGAAAAAAAGCATGGTTCTGTTTCTTCTATTTTTCTTTCTTTCTTGTTTCTTTAAACAGCCCTGTTACAGTATGTGCATGCATGATGTGTAATTACTCACCCTTTTAGTGGATTGTGAATGACAGTCGCCATGTTGCCACAGTGTAACTCAATAAACTCAAATCTTAGACTTTTTTGGGGGAACCGTATAAGAGAGAGAGAGAGAGAGAGAGAGAGAGAGAAACATAAGGAGAGAAACGAAGAGAGCGAGAAATGAGAACGAAAAACCCCTCAGCCAATAGAATATCAGGATTCAGGACGTGGGCGTGGCTTAGACAAGCTGTCAAACCCATTTAAATGTGTTACAATGTAGTACATTTACACAAAAGGCAGACTTTTTGAATTTTTTATTTTATGTAATGTCTCAAATCTAGCTATATAGTGTACGAATTTGGAATGATTGTTTTAAAATAATAGATTTCAACATTTATAAATCATTTATTCAAGATTTAAGAATTCTCCAGCATGTTGATGCATTTAATGCAACGGGAATATTCAGTTAAACATCAAATAAAATTGTGTGTCTTGTAAAATGTAAAGTTTTCGTTTTATTTTGTTTTATTCTGATTCAGGACGTGGGCGTGGCTTAGACAAACTGTCAAACCTAGTCCAAAACATTACGTTTAAATACAACATGATACATTTACACAAAAGGTTACTTTTTTCTTTTCTTTTTTTTCCCATTTCTTTAATATAAGGTCACGATTCTAGCTATATAGTGACATTTATACGTATTTATGCTCAGAAATATATATGATACATAGATTCTACATTTTTTAAAGATTAATATATAATAATATTACATATAAAACATTTTAATATCTATATTAAGATCTATATTTTTTTCTATAATTGTAATATATATTTACCCTAATATTACACCTAAAAGTATCTATCTAAGATTTGAGAATTCTCCAGCTTTTTAATACATTTAACAATAATTCCAGCTTAAATTTAAATGTAAATATTTTATTTAACATCGAGTGAAATCTTGTAATCTTGTTAATGTAAATGTTTCGTTTCATTTGATTAATTATTCTGTTTTTTCAAAAACCAATGTGACCGACACCACGAATAACCAACTATATTCTGAGTTGATACAGCATTTTAAAAAAATCCACCAATCACCATCGAGTAGGCGGGAACTACAGAACGCGGAAACCAACGTTCACCTCTAATTCCAATCGGATGAGTAGAGCACTAGGTAGGCTGCAGGAGTGTACTATTTGGTGCCTTACGTAGTGACCGAGTGTGTGCGAGGAATTTGGGACGCAGCCCGTGCTATAAGCGTTATCTCACGTGCCTGTTGAGGACAACAGTTTTACATTGTAGAGTTGTGTGAACGTGTTTATTTAAGACGCAAAACGTGTAAAGTGTGTCTAATGCTGGTGTTTAGAAGCGTCTTAAGCAATTAAATAGTTTAACTTGGACATGAATAGTTTAGATAGCGTGTAGAGTCGTTGTTGCTACTGTAGTTGTTTAGCTAGCTGTTAGCTAGTGAGTTAGCGGAGAGAGATGAAGAGAGGGAGGAGGAGCAGACGTCATCATCATCATCATCATCTTCCTCAGCGTGATGGGTCTCCAGCAGACAGAGCCGAGTAAATCACACACATCATTACACAGGTCTTATCTCCATGTGGTGATGACGTTTCACACATAAATCTGACGTGTGTGTGTGTGTGTGTGTGTGTGTGTGATGGTGATTTGCAGATCATCAGACAGAAGTTCAGGATCAGAATCAGCTTCATCCTCCACATCCAGTGCTCCTGCTCCAGGTCATCTCTCAGCATCACAACACTCACACTCACACACACACACACACACACACACACACGTTCACTCTCACACACTTTCCCTTTCTCACACCACTCTCGCACACTTTCCCTTTCTCGCACCACTCTCGCACACTTTCCCTTTCTCACACCACTCTCGCACACTTTCCCTTTCTCGCACCACTCTCGCACACTTTCCCTTTCTCGCACCACTCTCGCACACTTTCCCTTTCTCGCACCACTCTCGCACACTTTCCCTTTCTCGCACCACTCTCGCACACTTTCCCTTTCTCGCACCACTCTCGCACACTTTCCCTTTCTCGCACCACTCTCGCACACTTTCCCTTTCTCGCACCACTCTCATCCAGACTCCCTCCCATCCCCCTATCACACACCCCAAGTCTGTCTCGCATGCACTCACTTTGCCTCACAATAAACCCGATAGACACGCTCACTATGGTTTATTATTCATCATTCTTGTTCTGCTCATTTCATGAGTTTAGTTTATTTATTATTATTATTCCGTCCTCCTACTTCAGTTTTTTTCCCAGGTCATTTTTCTTATTTCTTCAGTTGATTCCTTTTCTCCCCATGTTTTTTCTTTTTTCCTCCCTTCTCTTAAATTCATTTAAAAAAATCAGTTTATTTCTTATTCCTTTTTCTTCACTTATTCACACCACTCTCGCAGACTTTCCCCTTCTCACACCACTCTCGCACACTTTCCCTTTCTCACACCACTCTCGCACACTTTCCCTTTTCAACATCACTCTCGCACACTTTCCCTTTTGACACCAGGCTCCCTCTTACCCCCTTTCACCCCCTCTCACACTTGATAACACACTCGAACTCTGTCTCACATGCACTCACCCTCCCTCACACTGAACACAATAGACACGCTCACTATCGTTTATTATTCATCTGCTCATTTCGTGAGTTTAGTTTATTTATTATTATTATTATTATTATTACGTCCTCCTACTTCAGTTTTTCCCCAGGTAATTTTTCTTATTTCTTCAGTTCATTCCTTTTTTTTCACCCATGTTTTTTTTTCTTTTTTCCTTATTTTATTTCTTCTTAAATGTATTTTTTTTCTTCCTCACTTGCTTCTTCAGTTTATTCTTTTTTCTTTACTTCTTCCTTTGCTTTGTCTATATAAATATTTATTTATTTATTTAAGGATCGTATTAATTAACCATTTGTCTTCTTAATTTGTTTCTTCTCTTTCAGTTTATTGTTTTTTTTCTTAATAATTAAGCTTTTCGTTTCTTTTTTATCTGTTTTTTTTTTTTTTTTTCAGCTCCTTATTTATTATTATTATTTATTGATGGTTATTCTTTTTTCTTTTTTTTAGTAATCTTTTTCTGCCCTGGAGCTGTCAGTAATTCTGTGTCACATTCAGAGTTCTTTATTGATTATTTGCAGAGCTCTCTCTCTCTCTCTCTCTCTCTCTCAAACACACACATTAAACACAGAGTTAACCTTTTTAGTTTACAATATTACACAACACACAAAAGATATACAAAATATACACTACCAGTCAAAAGTTTGGACACCCCTTCTTACTCGAACATGGTCTTTATTTATTTTATTGATTACATTTTTTTTTTCTACATTTTAAAACAATGCCGAATACATCCAAAGTATACACTAAAGTAAAGTTTATACTGGATGTGAAAGCAGACTGCTGTGAGTCCGACCCTCTCACACTGAACCCTTCATCTCGTTCACGTCCACAGAGTTGCCAGGTTTTTATTTTGACCCTGAGAAGAACCGTTACTTCCGTCTGTTGCCCGGCCACAATAACTGTAACCCTCTGACGAGGGAACAGCTGGAGATGAAGGAGCGTGAGAGGAGGAGGACCGAGCTGCTGGCTGAGGACGAGTGTGTGAGGAAGGTGAGTGGCGGAGCGCTCTGAAGCGGCGTCTGCGGTGAGACTGTGTGTGTGTGATGCTGAAACATCTCTATGTGTGTGATCGTGTGCAGAAAGCTCCACGCATCGGACTGAACTCCACGCTGCTGCTGCAGAGGAGACGCCTGGGAGAGCTGCGTCCGAGGTCCTACTGCAGGTACACCGTCAGGGTCCAACTTTACACACACACACACACACACACACTTCAGAGAGACTTGCTTGTTGTTTTTTGCTTAAATTAACTTTATTATTAATATGCTTTTAAATATTTTTTACTATATGTGGAGTAAGTGACGTTCACAGAGATATTTAACTCAATGCTGAGGTTCTGGATAAAGTTTTTTTATTTACATATAGATATACTTCAATTTTATTAGTATTTTGTACTTTAATTGTATTTTTATTTTAATTTGTTTTATTGTTTTATTTAATTTTATTTCAGTTGTTTTTTTTTTCACATTATTTCTTCTTTATCTTTCCCTTTTCGTTTTATTGTTTTTTTTGTTCACTTTATTTGTTTTCGTTTTCTTTTCCTTTCTCCTTTCCTTTTTCTTTTTTCTTCAGTTATTTTTTTTCTTCACTTCAATGTATTTATTCTTTACCCTTTCCCTTTCCTTTCTTTTCTTTGTTTAGTTTTCTCTTATTCCCTTAACTTTATTTTTTCTTTTCTTAACAGTTTTTGTTCTCTAATTTATCCCTTGATTTTTACCCTTAAGTTCAATTCTTCTTTAGTTCTTTGAGTTTATTATTTAATTTCTCTTAATTAATATTTCTTTGTTAATTACCTTAATCGCACTTAATTAAAAGCAGCAAAACAGAACATTTATACTTGGAAAGTACAGATAGTGAAAGTAAACAAACCTGATATCCAAAAATAAATCTCATAGCAGTGTCCTTTACACAGTTATCATATGGACCCTTAATAATTACATTAAATATTAACAGACTGATAATGGCAGGTGTGTGTGTGTGTCATGTTGCGTTGAGTGTAATAAAACGTGTGTGTGTGGTATTTGGTGGTGTTAGTTTTCTTCTCAGGAGTAAATAAATGTCGGTTGGATGTTTGAAACATTTATAAATCCACACGCAGGTTTCATCTTCAACACTAAGCTTCATGAAGTGCAATATATGATTTCTTTATCAGCTGTATACACTGTGTATCTGTGTTTTTTTTTTTGTTTTTTTTGTTTTTTTAAACCTCACACCAATTGCTTCATCAGGCTGCTTCATGAGGTGAAGGTGAGCGCGATGAAACGGCACAAGCTGGAGATCCAGAGCGCCGACTCCAGCAGCCCGAACACGGATAACTTCCGCCTCATCGTGGTGAGCTCCTGCCTCCGCTCCTCACCTCTACAGCTCATCACACATCATCACAGCAGTGATAACCCATGTCCCGTTCTTCTGCAGGCGGACTCGGCGTGCGAGCGCGTCTTCACAGTGAACGACGTGTCGCACGGCGGCTGCAAGTACGGCATCATGAACTTCAGCGGCCGCAGGAACGGCTCTCTGTCTGTGGAGATGTGCGACAACCTGTACTTCACTAACCGCAAGGTAACCAGACCGGGACTCGATTCTTCTCACACACACACACACACACATATTGCTGATAATGAGTGAATGACGATGTTAACGCTGCTCTGTGTTTCAGGTGAACTCCGTGTGCTGGGCGTCCGTCACTCACTCAGACTCTCACGTCCTGTATCCTTTCTATGCTCCGCCTCTCATGAGCTCTCACGTGTTCCATCAGGCTTGTTTTCCTGACCCGCGTCCTTAGATTGTGCTTGGTGGGAATATCTCAGACCCCGGGGTGTGTCAGTTTACTGCCCGCGTCTCTCTTCAGCAACTCCAACCCCGGTGAGACTTGTGTACCGATCCCGGCATGTGGTGTATCCGCGTCGCTCAGGAACCCTTCACACGTTTGACTCTTTAGTCCAGATTTAACACTTAGGACGTTTTTAATGTAGGTTGTAATATTTACTGTTCAAAAAGAGATAAAGGGGAAACTTAGTCCCGGTTTGACTCGAACGTGTATATAGATACACATAGGAGCCGGCGTTCGGGTCAAACCCGGACTGATTGTTCCCTTAATTTATTTTGAGCAAATAAAACAAATTTTTCAGAACATATGAAACAAACTACATGTAAAAGTAAGTACACCCTGCTTTACTTCTATACAGCTACATTAAAATTTAATCTGCTCAAAGGCAAAATTTCTTATTATGAAACGCATTTTCTCAAAGGAAATGATGTAAATGCAGATAATCCGTTCCAGCCACCCAAAAATATTACTAATATTACCCAATTTTCAACACTATAATCATATTTTTTGCATATAAAACAATCAAAACATTTAGAAAATACATGTAAATGGGGTCAAATATTAAATAAATAGACATTAACCGTAATTTATGATCCTTTTGATTTAAAAACCGATCTTCTTGCTACCGTCCTTGCTTCTAACATTCATGAGGACCCGTGGTGCTCTCTATATCTTGCATTAAATTTTTTTCCATTTTTGTGCTTCACTTGGCTTTCCATTGACCAAATCGAGTTACGGACAGAACTTACTTTAAATTTAAATGATTAAAGTTGTTGAAAAACAACCTGAAGTGTTACTTACTGCACTACTTTGTGTCGTAAAATCAGACCAGCCTGGGATGCTGTGCAGTTTTAAGATCTCTACAGCATGGTCGTGTGCGTGGTGCCTGAACCCGCAGGCCGATAAAACTTTCAGTACCGGTAAGTGTGTGTTTTGGTGTATCGTGCGTGTTCCAATGCCGCACTTTGAGTGTCGCTCACCCACTCTCCCGTCCCTCGTTCAGGTCTTTCCCGGAGCGTCATCGTGACCGATGCGGTGACGGGCCGGCGGCAGACCTACAGCACAGGAAGTGACGTTCTGGCCCAGCAGTTTGCTCTCAGAGTGAGTGGAAGCATGTTGACTTGTCCCGAAGGCAATCAGGTTATTATTTTATCATTCATTTTTTAAACGTACGCCTCTCGTGTTCAAGGCGCCCGTCCTGTTTAACGGCTGCCGTTCGGGCGAGATCTTCAGCATCGACCTGAGGCAGCGAGGCCGCGGACGGGACCACAGCTGGAAGTCGTCCCGCTTCCACCAGGACTCGGCGGTCACCTCTGTACGCCTCCTGCAGGACGAGAACTACCTGGTCGCCTCGGATATGCTCGGAAAGGTCTCTCTCTCTCTCTGCCGACTCTGATCTGACATCATGACACCTCACGAATAGATATTTAACGCTCCCCTCTTTCTCTCCTACACAGATTAAGCTGTGGGACGTCCGCGCGAGACGGGCAGTGCAGCAGTATGAAGGGCACCACAACGAGTACGCCTACCTGCCTCTTCACCTGTGTGAGCAAGAGGGGCTGCTGCTCGCAGGTATGCTCACCGGCAACGGAGACTCCTTCACTGAATATCGCACGATGACCCGTTTCAGAAGGTCTGTATCATAGTGTGGTGTTGTTTGTTTTTTATTTGCAGTGGGTCAGGACTGCTACACCCGTCTGTGGAGTCTCCGAGACGGACATCTCCTCAGGACCATCCCTTCACCTCACCCTGCAGGAAAGGACTCCATCCCCAACGTGGTGTTCTCCTCGCAGCTGGGGGGACGCAGAGGACTTCCCGGCCTCCTGATGGCCGTCTGCCACGACCTCTATTACTACCCTTACGGGGACTTTCAGGACGGGACGACATCCAAGGCACGAGTCTGAGCCGACGCACTCCTGAAGTCTAGTGCGTCGTCTGGTGTATTAAACTTCGTCTAGTGTCATGTGACTTTCAGGTGCATCAGAGCCGTGTGCATTTTAAACCCAAACGATGTATGACTCAAGGATCAGGAGAGATCCTTCAGAAGAAGAAGAAAAAAAAAATCACTACTACCGGTCAAAAGTTTGTACACCCCTTCTTCTAACTCCATGGTCGTTCCTGATTTTTATTTATTTCTACACTTAGAGCGAAACTAAAGGCGTTTATCCAAAATAAACAATGATCCCCTTTGAACATGTGATGTATAGATGTATCTGCTACTTCTGCTCTGTAAATCCTTCATACCGGCTACCGGTGATTTCTGGGGTAAGTTTTGGTCCTGCTCTCCTGGGAAGGTCTTCATGAGAGACAGTTTCATCATGGTGCTGCATCAGTTTTGCAAAAGCCTTTGACACAATACCGTTCTTACAAGAACTGTTCCAGAACATCTGACCTTCATTGTCTTAAATTAACAACCCACTGTACAGTAGTTGCTGTTTGTTGTTTAATAATTACTTAACGCCATGTGTTGTTTCATAGTTTTGAACAAATCCAGGTATTGTTCTAGAATGTAGGAAATAAATCAATTTTTGACTGGTACTGAAAACTGAATGGAATGATTTTCTAGAGGAATCCAAACACCAGGAACACGTGAAGGGGAAAAGAAATTATGTAGAAAAGAAAATGACATGCTTTCCACACAACTATTAGCAATAAACAATGCAAAAATATAGAGGGGACGTTGATCTGTGATTCTTTTGTGTATATAATTGTAAGAGAAAAAAAAAGATTAATATTGAATTGGGATATTTCTAAAATGGTGATGGAGTGTATCGCAGTATGAATCAAATCGGCACCTAGGTATCGCGATAACGTTGGTACGGATGATTAAAATCACTCGAATTACAGCAATAAGAGAAAAAAGATGATTTTCATTTGACTTGGATATTTTCATTACTCAAGGATTAATTTTATTCTATTCAAATACAATGAAATAAGGAAAGGCCCTGTGTTGATAAATATTAAAAGAAAGTAAAATATAAAAATGCATGTGTTGCTTTTTCTTCAACATTCTCATATAAACACTAATGACTATCTACTATTTAGAGAAAGAAAAACAAGAAGGAAGAGGGTTCTCCATGTTTATTTATATTAAATAAATTTCTCATTCTACAATTAAGAGTCTCTAATTTAAAAATAATAATAATGATGCTGAATTAGATCAGAGCTACAGCTCCATCTGCTGGAACATAAATGCAGGTGCGCTTGCTCACACTTTCCAGGTGTCATTAGAGCGGCTGAGAAACTCACACACACGGACACACGCTATCAAAAGTATTCATGTTTAATTTACTCAGCATACAAGGTGAATAAAACATGACAGATTTGAATCGAGTCTGGGTCACGGTCAGTCATCCTGATCCCAAGTACATCTTAAATAAAACAAGCTCAGTTACAGACAAGCCTTGTGTGTTTTTTTTTTTTCCTCCATTTACATTAACCCGTACCAGGGGCTAACAGCTACTGAGTGAGATGTGAATATGATGATGATGATGTGTAGCCAAAAGCAGATGAGCTCACGCCATGCCGTGTCTTCTAGCTAAAGCTAAAATTGTATTGTATGATTTGCAACTTTAATTTTTTTCTTATATTTTTTTTCATTCGCAGACAGAAGAAAAAAAAATCAGACGAGTTGGTTTAGGGATGCTGACGGGTTGTGGCAGTGTGAGTCATTTTTTTGTTTGTTTTATCTAAAATTTTCAAGTATAAGCGTTTATCTAAAATGCACCAACAGGAGGTGATTAACTCATAAGACAGCTAGCTGTACGAGTGCACTTTTGGTTAAGGGAGGCTGTTTTGTAGGAAGCTCCTTAAGAGACATGGGTGGAAAAAAAAAAAAAAAATATATATATATATTTTAAATCTGAGGGGAAAAAAACAGGGCATGGCACATGGGTAGAAAAGATTTATTTGAAAAAAATAAAAAGAGAGAGACATGGGATGCAAAAAAGGAACCCTAGTGAAGTTTTGTGAGATCTCGCAAATATTTTGCGAGATCTCGCAAAACTCGAGGCTTCAGTGTTACCGATTTAGTTCATTGAGAGTTTCCAATCCAGTTCAGCGAGTGTCAGTAATTCACCTAAAAGCCTGCTGCCAACCAAGAAGAAGAAGCAAACAGGCAAGATAATACTTGGATTAGAGTTACATGTGGTTGACAAACACATGAGAATTACTAAGTTTTACTTTCAGTTTGGCCTAAAATATAAAGAGATTCAGTTTTGGCACTGGAAGGGAAGATTGATCTGAAGTATGAGTCACGTGGTCTTGATTTATTTTTTATTGTTTTTCCCCATATGGCCCGTTTTTTTGTTTGTTTTTTGCCTCTCATGTCCTGTTTTTTATTTTCGTTCAACTGTTTTTTTCTCCCCTTACCCATGTCCCTTTAGGGGCTCTGTAGTTTTCTATACATCGTACAGTCTGATGACGAGTGATAGATTACACTTAAGAGGGTGATTTTTCTATAACAGAAGCTCCCTTGTCATAATAAACTCTGAGCTGGACGAGATCTTACTGGAATCTTGTACAACGTGATGATAAATAAAAGCAAACTGAAATAACACAGATTAAAACCGGGTTTTCCGAATTACTGTGCAGGATGACGTCCTGAGGAATACAACGAGGAGCTCACGCCATTGTCAGAAGATACAATTACAGTCACACACACACACACACACACACACACACACGCGCACGCATCACTTCAGTAGTGAGATGCAGAAAATGAGCCAAAACTTCCTCACATTTCTTGAAAGGCCCAGGAACATGAATATGAACAAGTACAGCATGCAGTCACTACGTCTCGCTGTGTCTTAACAAATTTAAATGCACAACCACTCAGTCTTGTTTTTTTTTTTTTTTTGGCGAGTCCAGTTTTGGCACGTGTTCCACAGGTCACTACTGAAAGTGATGGAGTGTATTCGCTGCGCTGTGTGAAGAAGGTAGTGGTTGTGTGTTAAAGGAAATAAAAAAAAAATGTTCAAATTAAACTTATAGTAATAATAATAATAGTGTATAACCTCCTCTGTAACAGGGAAATAATTTTAATTCAAACGGACATAATGTAACAAGGATATGAATACCAAAACAAAACTAAGAGATTTCTCCTTGTGGGGGAAGACGTTAAGAAGCAGAACGAGCGACGAAGCGGCGTCCTAAGGCCTGCCCTGCCAGCGTCCCGCCCATCGTTACAGTACAAAGATTCCCTGGATTCATGCAGACTGTAACGGTGGATGTGATGCGGATATGATTGTGTATGTATTAGGGATCATATAACGGATTGTCAAAATAACATTCTCCCATGAGAAAAGAAATAATTAATTTAAGCTGCAAATTAAACACGATACTTGAGTCTCTGTTTGACCGGAGAGGTGCCGACTGGCGCGCACAGCTTCTCCTCTGACGCGGCTCGGACCCGGTCCGCGGTGTCGGAAATCCGGTCCTGCTAAAGGTCTCCGGGTTTCTGGTTGCACGCGAGACACACTCGTACGGGATGATCCCAGCCGCGGGACGGGACGGCGCGGCGGTCGGGTGAGCAGCCGTCACACACGCCCTGTCCACAGGCCCGGCAGTGATGGATGGAGAGACGGGCGTTAAACTCGCGCTGGCACTGAGAGCAGCAACGGATGTCCTGGTCGGGAACCCAGTACGCCGGCCGCGCTGCCTCTTTAACCAGTCCTGGTGGGGAAGACGGAATGGGAATGTGCAGCATGAGTGGGGTTTCATGGTAGTGTAATACACAGCGTAAACAGTATTGTGTTAACCTGTTAATGAAATGACTGTTTCACACTAGAGCACTTAGTCGAAAGCGTGTCATATATATAGTGTGTACACGTGTTTGTGCATCTGTCTATACAGACATGCAAGAAGTAAAGACGCACTACGCGTAGTTGTATGAACTAAACTTGTTGTAAACTATACTTTGTTGATTTTTGCTTAGCAGCTTTTCAAGAGCAACAACTGGAATGACGTTGTTCTAAACAGATCTTAAAACAGCATGATGTCGTCTTTCAGAAGCCTCCGCTCATGATGTCGTGACTCTTAAACATTTTGCTCTTTTTCTTTTAATTTTAATTGAACTATAATCCTCTGAACCGTACAAAGAGTGATTTTTAACATTCCTATCTATTCTTCTCTGGGACAGTCTACCTCTAGGAATTGTTCCTTCTAGTCATGCTTAAAGATGGGCATGTAAGAAAAAAAGGAAACAAACAGTAGTCATAATATATAAAATGTTGCTGCATACATTTGATCATGAAACTATGGAGGGGTGTATTTACTTCTTGCAGGTTTCTGTACAAGTATATTGAAGCTGAAAAGTATAAGCTGACTGTGATTTAATTTGAGAGTAGACATATTTTCTGGTGGAGTCAGAGAAAACAACAGCTTTTATAGCTAACCATGTTAACCCCACTGTCGGGCCTAAAGCACGCCACCTACTGTACACTCTCTCAAACACAAGCTGCAGACCATCTGGACTTACAGACCTGCACAAGAGCATGTCTGAGGGTGTGCAAACTTTTACACTTGCTAATAAGCTGCTGTAATCTTTGTTAAAACAGAGAAAATTGTGTATTAAATGATACAAATTTTATAAAAACTAAAATAATACACTAAGCTAAAAATGGTTTTGTTGAAGTAAGTGTAATTGAGCTCTTTTCATGCCACAGTGACAAACAAACCAAGCCATAACTCAATGGACATCAAAATATAGTATATTATTGGTACAGGTCGTCCCCGAAGTTCCATTCCTGGAGCACGTTGTTCATAAGTCGGATTTGTTCTTAAGTCAGACAAGGTGCGTCTTATACACCTTTGACGCGAATATACAATGTAAATCATACCAATACACTTCACTTAATCTCTGTCCCCTTTCCCCACACAAAACCGTAACTGCGCCTAAGGAAATGAATCACGCCAACAGTGTTGCCTCTGCGCCTTTATATCGCGAGGGGAATCCTGGACGCCATTTTGTCTCAGAACTGTTTCGTTCTATAAACTCTGTCTTGTTAAGGATTTTCTGAAATTAGGATTATTCACCATCAGGAAAGCTTTACAGGACAGACATTTTCTATTATCATGGACTGATTTATTAAAAACACACACACACACATACACACACTATACCGGACTTTAGACATTTTATACATTCACTTACACCCCGAAAATATCGTATATAATTGTAAATATTGGTATCTGGTGCACTGCAGTTGTCTATTTTTTGTACAACACACATGAGCTACTTTCGTGATTTGTCTGCATCTACAAATGTTCAAAGAACCGCGGCCCGTTCATATCTGCAGAAGGTTGTAACTTGGATATTCGTAACTCTGGGACTACCTGTATATGTGTAACAACCTCCAGTTAGAGTTACACACCCTGAGCTGTGCTGTTTCATCTGTGTTAATGTGTTTGATTGATTAGTTCATTTATATGATCGTCATTCAGCCACTAATCCTCTTGTACTGGGTTATCGTGCTGTAACCATGTAACGATAAGGTATTTAAGTGTCGAGAGTGCAGCAACACGCACCCAGAGGGATGTCTATGGCAGTGACCACGGCTCCTAAAGTGTTCTGTACGGCCTCTCCCACTTTCCTGGCGATCAGCGTCCCGCTCTCCTCCTCCTCCAAAGCAGCGTCCAACAGCTCTGTTAACATTTACAGGCAGACAAATTTTTATACCGCATTTAATAATTGAATTGGGGTCTATTTTCAATAATGATCAAATATAATTTATCACAATATGCAAGTTTGCTGAAAAAAAAAAATGCCTTTAATTTTAAACTGTTAAAAATTTTCAAAAGTCCTGAATTAAAGCTAAAAGTTGACACTTTTAACAAATCTCAACTTCTTTCATTTTAAATCCGCCCTGTTCTCAAACAACGGTAAAAAACCCAAATCTGTTGTGTGTCCTTGTCCGAACACTTCTAGACCTGCCTGTATGCGTGTCCATATTCTCACCCTCTGGGATTCCTCGGTTTTGGAAGCAGGCGTCACACACCCTGACAGGGGCCAGACCCCATCCTCTCTCGGGTACGGGTCTGCTCTTAGACGAGCAGCCGTCACAGAAGCCTTCTCCGCATGCCCGGCAGTGGTGCTTCGTATCGCTATCGTTAAACACCTCGCCGCACTTGGAGCAGGTCTGCAGAGACATTTTTACCACAAGCCCAAATAATCATAATCAACACCATGTGACATATACAGGATATATATACTGTATATAATCTATGTCTGCATCTTAACCTGAACTGACCATTTACGGAAAGATATGGTGTATATTAAAACGTCTCGTGTCTAGACCAGGGTTTTTCCTCCATTTAATTAGCTAGAGGAGTTTTACAAGGTGGGATCAAAAAGTTTCAAGGCGAGTTTTGTAACAAACCAACAGATGAGTTTCAACGAGCTCAAGCCTTGAAAATATCGAAACCATTTGGCAATTTGAGTGCTTACAACTTACGAGTATGAGCGAGTTGGGTTTCCAGTAAGCCGGGGCGATCTGGTCGGTGAGCCAGGAAGTGACGGCTTTGGCGGGCTTGACGCTCAGCTCAGACACGGACTGGGCCATGTAGTTCACTCCGTCCAGTAGTCTCTGTGCAGCGTTGTTGTTGTCCTTCGAGAACCCGTTCGACTGCATTAGGGGAAAAAATAATCATCAGGTTGGTAAGCAGGAGTGTTTGCAGTGTCCTAGAAAACATTCCTAAAAACAAAACAAACAAAAAAAATCCCCTCACCCCTGGCCAAACGTGGTGTATTTCAGTACGGACCACGGTGTCCACCGGGTCCTGGTTCCCGTACCAGTACTGCCTGCTTCTGTAGATCACTGAACAGTTTGGACACTCAATCACATACCTGCAAAGACAAGCATTAGAATTTACCCTTCAGCCCTGACGCATCATCATCATCATCATCCAGCGCCACACTGTTCAATCTCAGGACTCACTCACCCAGACCAGGCATAAATGGCCAAACCAAACCAGGGCGAGTCTGAGGACGCTGTGGTCTTAGGAACCACGATCACCTCCTTACCGCTCTCGTAGCACGCCTACAAAGTGAAACAAACATACTGGACATCAGATCATATCCCTAAGCACCTGTGCAGAGAGGACACACAGTTAGAGGACCCAGCGCGATGTACCTTGCAGGTGTAGATGCGGTTGTCGTACTGGGCGGAGTAGCGGCAGCGGTGCTTGGCCTCGTGGCTCACGCCCTCCCGCAGGTGGTTCATGCTGTTCTTGCAGCCTGAGCTGAAAACCAGACCACAGCATGGATTAGTCTAGAGGTACAGAAGTCCAGAACAGGGTTTAGTCTAAAGCAGTGATTCCCAACCCTGGTCCTGAAGGACCCCTTGCACGTTTTACAGTTTTCTCTGCTCTGCTACATGCAGTTCTATTCATAAAATGGCTGATAATTAGCTGGTTAGTTAAATCCGTTGTGCTAGGAGCTCAGAAAACACCAAAAATGGTAAACCAGAGTTCCAGAGGTACAGAACTCTAGGGTGGGGTTTAAGCAAAAGATGCAAAAGTCCTGGGTGGGGATTACTCTAGAGGTACAGAAGTCTTTGGCAGGGTTTAGTCTGGAGGTCCAAAAATGTCAGAGAGGGGTTTAGTCTAGAGGTCCAAAAAGGTCAAAGAGGGGTTTAGTCTGGAGGTCCAAAAAGGTCAGAGAGGGGTTTAGCCTGGAGGTCCAAAAAGGTCAGAGAGGGGTTTAGCCTGGAGGTCCAAAAAGGTCAGAGAGGGGTTTAGCCTGGAGGTACAAAAAGGTCAGAGAGGGGTTTAGTCTGGAGGTACAAAAAGGCCAGAGAGGGGTTTAGTCTAGAGGTCCAAAAAGGTCAGAGAGGGGTTTAGTCTAGAGGTCCAAAACGGTCAGAGAGGGGTTTAGTCTGAAGGTCCAAAAAGGTCAGAGAGGGGTTTAGTCTGGAGGTCCAAAAAGGTCAGAGAGGGGTTTAGTCTGGAGGTCCAAAAAGGTCAGAGAGGGGTTTAGTCTGGAGGTCCAAAAAGGTCAGAGAGGGGTTTAGTCTGGAGGTCCAAAAAGGTCAGAGAGGGGTTTAGTCTGGGGGGACAAAAAGGTCAGAGAGGGGTTTAGTCTGGAGGTACAAAAAGGTCAGAGAGGGTTTTAGTCTGGAGGTACAAAAGGGTCAGAGAGGGGTTTAGTCTGGAGGTACAAAAAGGTTAGAGAGGGGTTTAGTCTGAAGGTACAAAATAGTCAGAGAGGTGTTTAGTCTGGAGGTACAGTAGTCCAGAGTGGGGTTTAGTCTAGAGGTACAGAGGTTGAGAGTAGGTTTTAGTCTAGGGTTACAGATGTTCGGGCGGGGTTTGGTTTAGGGACACAGAAGTCTGACGAGGGATTTAGTCTAGAGGTACAATACTCCTGAGTGGGGTTTAGTCTAGGGGTAGAGAAGTGCACAGCTGAGTCTAGCGATACAGAAGTCCGGGGCAGGTTTTAGTCTAGAGATACAGAAGTCCAGAGCAGGGTTTAGTGTAAAGGTAGAGAAGGGCACACAGTGCACACCAGTGCTGTTGATACGACACTCACCCACAACTCAGACAGATGCTGGAGCAGGTAAAATATTCATCAGGGAAGAAGGAGTTACTGGACAGGTGCTCGTCAGGGATCTCACCACTAAACCGCTCACTCAGGGCCTGATACAACACACACACACACACACACACACAAGACCTTATAGCCAACATTTCTTTCAGACTTGTTGTTAAAATTATTGTTGTAGAGTTTCAATCATGACTGACTAATGAAATGTTACTGCTGTGTAGTTATTATACAATAATTAGTTACTGAAATATAATAATTCTTTATTTAACTGTACAATGTATTGTAAATGCAATTAGTACTGCTGTTTTATGTTATTACTAATTACTGCAAAAAAAATCTGATGTTCTTGGTGCGGTTCCTGAAAATGTAGAAATGAATGAGAAACTCACATTGAGGGCTTTGTAGATGACGCTGGCGGTGCGTGGAGAGCGTGTGGTGGTGTTGTCCAGCTGCAGCTCCACGCTCCGCAGCAGACCGCTGAAGTCAGTCGGAGGGTTGTAGGTTCGAGTACCTCTGTACTGGATAGAGCTGAATGCCTCGGGGTAGAGGCCAAGCTTGCGGAAACGCTCCTGGAGAAGACGTTCTGCCGATTCGGAGGGCTTGTCTACAGGCAATATATATTTTTTTAATTAATTTTATTACATTTTTGTATTTTCCAGCGATTATGTTGATGTTTTAAAAAGTCACAGTAAGGTTGCTGATTTCTTTTAAAAACAGAAAACCTGATATTCCTGACCTGAGCCCAGTAATTTGGTGTGGACGGTTTCGTGAAAGATGATGACAGCCGGGCCCAGCGTGGAAAGTGGCACGTCCAGACCGCACCGGGCCGTGGTGGCTTTCAGCTCCTTGGTGAAATGCTTCAAATACGCGTCCGAGGCGTCGCCCAGGAACTTGAAGAGGTCGTCGTGCAGCCGGTCGGCGTGTGTGCGGTAAATCACCAGATCAGACACGGCCAGGACCTTCAGAAGGAGACGAATGCGCTGGCCCTGATTAGTTCCGGCTCCCAGGAGGCCCTCGGTGTCCACGACCACTACCCTGTGGAGCGGGTCCATGGCCGCCCACACGCCCACCGTGCAGGACTCCTGCGTAGGAGAAGTCCTGAACACCTCCCGGCCTCTGAAGAACGTGTGGTTGAGGGTGTGGGATTTGCCTTCGCCTGTGTTACCGAAGATGGACACCACCTTCAGAAGTTCATCTGGGGCGCAACCTAGTCTACTGACGAACTCGTCTGCGTCCTTTACCTGTTAACAAATCGAGCATCAACAGTCAAAAATTTTATTTTTAATTATTAATTTTATTAATTTTAAATTTTATCTACAATACTCTACAATATCCTGTGCTCTACTATACAAAGCCCCGTACCTGCATTTCCTCTTTCTCATCCACCAGAAGGAAGCTGTGCACTTTTTCCAGCTGAGCTTTCCCATCGTCTGCTTCTTCATCACCAGCGGTAGGGTTCTTTTCAGGTGCTTTGCATGGTGGGTAAGCGATCAGCGGGTGTTTCCTCTTGCTCACGCCGCTGTGCGTCCGCTTCTGACAGTCCAGGCATAAATTTATCTTGCAGCCCTGACAGCGCACCACGGCCCTGTGCCGGGAGCCGTTAGGCGGGCTGCCTGCGTGTCCTTTGCATTGGTCACAGAACGGTACGTGGCCCGGCGCTATTCGGACCCGGTCGTGGTTGCGCATGCGCTCCTGGCGGTGCAGCTCGAGCTCACAGCGTGTGCACTGCAAGCTGCCGCATTCATCGCACTCGTAGGCTGCTTCGTCCGATCCGCCGCACGCGTAACTCTCCTGACAGACCAGCGCCCCGTTTACACCCTTATCTCCGACGCCACTCATTTTGCCTCTAAACTACTGACGTCACGGGAGGAAGAGGACGTGACCCAAAGGAACGTCTACTTACTCAAGGGAAAAAAAAACTGTACCAGAGGATTAACCGGTCACCCTAAACCTTCCAGATCAATTCATTATAACATTTTTATCGATCAGGATATGTCAGCGAATTCAAGAGGAGTGTTTCAGAGCACCAAAATACAATTCAGAATTTAATTGAGTCAGTCAGCCTTGTTGATTGAACTGTTTGTTACAGACTTGACTTGTTTTTTTTTATTATTTTATTTTAAAGATAACGTGTTATAGTGAATATAGAACTATCCACCACATTTAAACAAAGGAAATAAGAAAGAATAATAATAATAATAATAATAATAATAATAATAATTCGGACACGGGTACAGGTTGTACCTTTCTTTATATTCTACATACAAGACTTCTGCTTGATTTGTTAGCGATGTTAGCTTTAAACGATCGATAAAGCAGCTAAACAAACAATCTAAGAAATCAAATGACAAAAAGAAATGTGGTACAACTAGAATAACTTGGTAGTGCTTTTTCACAACGGATAAATGAGAACGTAAAATGCAGAATTAGAGATAGTTAACAAACTAAATGTTTAGCTAGACGTAGCGCTAATTGATCGAGAGTGTAACTACTGAATAGAGAACAAACTGTAAAGAAGGTGACACTTGGCTAGCTTAATCCTCATTTAATTAAGATTTATTTAATATTTAGATTTATTATTGTAGCTAACCCTTGACTGGATTTGTTGTCATGGCAACTGATATTTTAGGTTAGCCGATGAGCGTAACTTCCATCAAATGAAACCACAAATTATATCTTTTTAATTCAATATTAAACTGAATACATAAATGTAGAAATAATTGAAGCAAGTTTATTTATGTATTCAATGTGTAATACTTAAAAAAAAAATGTTTAATTTATCATTTTTTTCCAACATTAAATATCTTGAAAAAACTAAAACTTTCCAGTTTGTACCAATTTAACAGCTTAGCTTGTTTTTTGTTTTTTATTACTATTATTATTATTTATTTTTTTTTACAAATTTTTATTTAGAAGTTATCTCCTGAGGGTAGAAAAAATAAGTTACTAAATCATTTATTAACCGAAAGTAATTGACCGGAAGTCGGACAAATTATGTAATAACGCCAGTTTGAACCTAACAATATAATAGTAATAAAAACAATTTTATATTTAGCAGTTATTCATCTTTAAAAAATTACTTCAATAAAATTATATTGTGTGGTAATTTTATCTCCTGGGGGGTTGGGAAAAAATAATTAACTAATTAATTATTAACCGGAAGCTTGAACGTAACAACAATACAATAGTAGCAATAAATTTATATTTAGAACTTAATTAACTTTAAATAAACTAAAAATTATATTTTCTAGTAATGTTATCTTTGAAGGTGAAAAAAAAACTAATAATATAAACCCGAAAATAAACCGGAAGTGGCTGACCGGAAGTCAGACTAAATTTACATAATAAAGTCAGTTTGAACCTAAAAACAATACAATAGAAATAATACGGTAGATATTATGAGGGGGAAAGTATCTCTTTATCTACTGTGTATACATTTAGACATATTTAGTTTTAATGTTAAATAAATAAAACTGTTAAATCACGCTATATATTTCTGAAAACAATATATAATATAATACAATAGCAGTCTACTTGTGATCTATATCTAAACACGTCCGAGGTGCATAACCAATTTTTAGCGAGAATTATTCGCAAATTAATCTTTTAATTTACTATTTTATTTTATTTTTAAATTGGGTTAAAACAGGCTGGTCGTGAGCGCTGTTGACGTCATCAGCTTTTGTTCGTTAAGCTTAGAAACATTAGCAATTGAATACGATGTTTACGGCTACACATCTATCTAATTAAATATATATATTTATTTACTCCCGTGCTAAATCTCGCTGTAAAGTGAAGTCTACGTTACCCAGATGATGAGGTTGTTACTGAGCTAGCAAAACACCAAAACAAGTGCTCTCCCAACATCGCGTTTTTCTGCAAGACAAGCCTCCGTGTGTAGCATAATACGCTGATTATTCACAGGAAGACGTCGACTATCTAAAAAAAACAAGTTTGTTAACAGATTTGTTTTAAAAATACACATAAATCTCTCTCCTCCCCGGTAGAATCTTGCTGCCAGAGATATTTTTCTTCCCCTAACCATATTCGACAAAATCCCACCCCTTACGCGATGATTGGTTGACCGTATTAGCTACTCGAATTATGATTGGATAATCGATTTGTATTAGCGGCGCTATACAAATTACCAGCCAATCGCTGTTGAGAAGGCGGGGTTTTATGAATACGGGTAGGAAAGAAGGGTTGCCTAGTCACATCAGCTGATCGAGTTGTTTTTGTCTAAAGGTCGAAGGTCGTGCGTCGCAAGGTTTCTCGGGATATGAAGTCATTTTACAGAGCTTGTTAAACATTTAAAAATAATTATACCTTTTAATTTCATTTAAATTTTAAACTTCACTTGGAATGATGTCATATTTCAAAATAAATGTGTTGCAAAATTAGTATTTTTAACCAGAATGTTAAGATAAGGGACATTTACATCCACGTACAACTCAGTTACCCAAAATGCAACGCGCTCAAGATTTGAAGGTCATGCTGCCATGTCTGTCCACGGATTTCTTTCTGCAAGGCTTTTTGTTTGTTTATAAACTTAATCTTTGAGGTTAATGATGCAAAACCTCAGTAATTATAAATAGTAATAGTTTTTAAATAGAAATATAGAAATAATAACACGAATTCTTTGTAGTTCTATAGGTTTTCTATCCAACATGGCTGAGAAGGAAGAGTTCAGAGACATCCATGGGAAAGCCATCAGACTGTCCTGCCAGGATTATTCAGCTTTCTGCAGAGAGTTCACCGTCAGCTCTGCTAAACTCTCTCTGGTCAGGGTGATGGTGTTCACCTGCGGCGTCTGGCTGCTCGCGTATGCTGGCTTTTATCTCACACAGGTACCCAGGTGCACTCACTGTACTCATGTTATAGAGTAACTCTCATCATGGTTTAGTTACAGAGAAAAAGTTTCTTCATTTGTGACATGATTTCCATCATTAAATATTTGTGAGTGCTGATATTAGCCAGTAACGGCACTGGGAAGTTTAACTACACACGTCACTCTGCAGTCACAGGAGTTCTACAGTTGATAATTATACTAACTGTCGGACGCAGTGTGGGTGAAACTAGGTCTGTACGGACTGTGAACTGGTCAGTAATCAGTTGGAATGGAAATTACTGTACCATTCACCTTGTCATACGATATTATTACAATACCTCAGTGCTAAATAAAACTACCATGATTTTATAAATAACCTTGATTTGTCAGATTACAGTTTTAACCTTTAAAAAAAGTTTAAGGAGTATTTAAATGTGTCCTGTTTCTTAAAACATCAAGTATTCTCGCTTAAAAAACCAAGCACAGCATTAAAACAAAACAAACTAACTTCAAACAGAGTTTAACTTAAAATTCAAACAAACAAAAAAGCTACATTGTTCTTGAGCAGCATGTATCTCTGTCATCCGCCATGATTGTTTTATTTGTTTTGATTGTTTTATTTTTAAACAAACTTGACCATTAATTTAATCGCACCACAAGGAATGAAAATGTGTGAATAGTTTAGAGTGCGCCACACGTAAGATCGTAAAGAAACAGCGATGTTTTACCTCCTCAAATACCTTCATAGTCTCACAACTCATTCACTGTGGTTTAGGTCTGTGTAATGAGTGGGTTTGAGACTAATCCGCTCACAGAGTTTGGAGAAAAAGGCAGATCAGAGGTTTCTGATTTTTTATAATGTTACACCATAAGAATGCATTTCTGTTGCGTCGCTCGGAAGCCTCTGCACTCGGGGCAGAATTATTTATAAACTATGTTTATTGTTTATGATTTTTTTTTTTCTTTTTAAATCACACAGGGATATGTTTTGGTGGAGAAAAATAACTGGTTACATAAAGAAACAAATCATAATCCTGGAATCAGAAACCTTTAAAATATATATATATTTTTTTAGCATTTGTATATAATGCTCAGCGATAACCCATGACATTAAGAAAAAACATGTGTGTCTGATTATATCGTAAGTGGTGCTCCATCATCACCAGAAACATGAAAAAAAAAAAATCTAATTGATTAATATAAAAAAAATATAAACCTCTTATTGATTGAGAGTTTGGACAAAATGTAATGTTTTGAGCTGTTGCTATAGAAACATGGTGTATGTGTGTCGTAGAACACGACGGTTCTATCCGGTGCCATCTTCGTGACGTTATTGGGAATGCTGCTGCACGTTCACTTCGTCAAGGTGGACCACGAGACGCTGCTGGTGGTCGGCTCGCTCGGCGTCCAGCTGTCCTCGGCGTACGCCTCGGGCCGCGAGAGCACCACCTTCATCGAGATGAGCAGGATCAAAGATATCGTCATCAACGAGGCCATCTACATGGTGAGGAAACGGGGATGTCGTTTAGAAGAACCGCCTCGGGTTGAGGGGGCGGAGCTAGGCATACAGTACGAGTGTTGTCAAAGTTTTTGATTGAGATTCTCAATAGTAAACATGATAAAAAACTCCTACAACTGGTGTCATGTGACTGGAAGCTCATAAAGGAGCTTGACCCTTTGGTTCTACAATCTTTGGTATCTGTTGTGCAAAGCGTGAAGAAATCCGTCGCATCAACTTCTGCATTGCAGGAGCTGTAGTACACTCGGAGGAAAGTGCAGTCCGCCCTCACCCGCATGCATGAGCTCATATATTACCTCGATTGGTCATTTTTTAGTATGATTGACAGGAGAAAGTCTGAGAGAGAGAGACAAGCCCCTCCTACCCCGAAACTATAATAATCTTTTCTTCTTTTCTTTTCAGCAAAACATCATCTACTACCTGTGCATTTTGCTGAAGGATCCCGCGGAGCCTGACGGAGTCAGCAGCGTCGTGCCGCTTTTCCAGGTTTGTACTGGTCTCACTCTCTCACTCACTGGTACTGGTTCCTCAGGAGGAGGAGGAGGAGCTGGGATTAGTGATGAAGACCATAATAATAAAAAAATAATTATGAAGTATAAACAGCACAGGGTTTCAGCTTTTTATCCTCTGAGCTTCTGATTAGCAGAAGGTTGCGAGTTCAAATCCTTCAGTCTGCCACAAGGTTCGTGTTCAGTTTTAGGAAAACAATCACCCTCCATAAACAGCTGCATGTGATCGATTTTAATCTTAAGCCATTTCGAGCTGTATTTAGACGTTGAGAGCAAAAAGTTTATGCACCCTAAGGTTTTACATTTAAACCTTTTTATTTCATAGACAAATTAAGATTTTTTTCCCTTGTTATCTAGTTTTGACTAAAGACCTATCTATTTCTTGGGTATTTGGCTTAAGACCTCAAAAAATTAGTGAAAACCTTCCCAAAAGTGTTAGACTGATGGTACAAACATCTACATTTACGATCCCCTAGTCCAGAGGGACTTACATTGTTATCTCTTTATATCTATATCTGAGTAGCTGAGAGTTGAGGGCCTTGCTCAGGGACCCAACAGCGGTAGATTGGTGGTGCTGGGGTTTGAACCTGCGACCACTGAACTACTCCTGCCCCTTCTTCTTACCCCGCAACCTGGAAACATTGTTTAAAGAGAGGTCTAATGGTGGAAACTTTAAAGCACTTTTGTAAGTCGCTCTCGATAACAGATTAAATGTTAATGTTCCACATCGTTCCTGTTATTTTTTTCCCCACGCTCTGGTCATGTCCTCAGTCTCTCCGTGTCCCTGAGGAAGACTCAGACGTCCGGTCAGCCAGTTGTATCCCAGGGGGTGCCAATACTTAATACTCAATCTTTGAAACTTTAATGAAATTAAAGTGGAAGCTTTAATAGACCTTGTCACACTGCAGTGAGGGAGTATAAAGTCAATAGTTCAAATCATGATGATATTAAGCTCGAACTCTTATGATGTTTTATTTTATTTTATTAACAAAAATTTTAATCATATACTACATTACTTTACTCTTGATGGTTGTGATGTAATCGAGTCGCTCGATGAGAAGCTATAAGAGGGAATGCTAGCGGTTTGCGCTTTTCCGCCAGAGCTCGAAGCCGCAGCTGAGCTGCCTGGTGCGAGTCTACAGGAGCTGTCAGGAGATCATCGGACAGACGCCATGACAACATGGCGTCTGCTCAGGAGACGGAGGTAGAAACGTCACCGCGTCTGGTCCTGCAGCATTCCCCGAATCTCTCTCTCTCTCTCTCTCTCTCTCTCTCTCTCTCTCTCTTCATTATTTCCCTTCAGCAGAAAATCCTCTAACAAAAGCACGTAAAAAACGTCTGTCCGAGTTTCCACGTGAGCCGTGACTGAGAGTTCAGACTGAATCAGTCAGGAGTTTCCACTCCGTCAGCGCAGCCGTACACAGGTCGTATATAATGTTCACGTTGTGAAGGTTCTTGTAAGGAGATGTTTATGTTTACGTAGCAGGAATGGAAGGAGTCTCCAGTGTCAGCGCTGTTTAACAGTCAGAAATAAAACTGTAATGCTAATGAGATTTTTTCGCGTTTAAACTTTAATTTAGAAAGAAAGAAAGAAAGAGAAACTGATCAAGGTTGCGACTCTTCATAGCTGCTGAAACAAAAAGAAATGAAATTAATAAACTTAAATTAATAACAAATAAGAAAGAAAGAAGAGGGAAATAAAAAACGTGTATACCTCAGCACAAACAATACTCTGTGACTAATTATAATCATCCGCCATTTCAAGATGAATTTATACTTAGGAGCAAAAGTTTGTGCACCCTTACTTACCATTTATTATTTCATTTTTTTTTTTTTTTTAAAGAATTAAGGTATCATTTGATAATAAAATAAAAAGAATAATATTTATAAATGTGTGAATTTTTATTATAATATTTTTAGGTTGTCTGGTGTTTAGGTTTTTTTTTTTTTTTGCTTTAGGTCATTTCCTTCATGCTTGTTTCACAAATTTCAAATTTCTTTTTACACTCTTGATACAATCTTTTTCTTCAACTCTGTGAAAAGAAAGTGTTTTTTCTGGCTAAATACTGTATGTGTGTATGTGTTTTAAGTCATTAAACACCGTAATGAGTATATATAAATACATACACTACCGCTCAAAAGTTTGGACACCCCTTCTAACTCCAATAATCTCTTCTGTAATAATCTCCTTTGAACAGTTGAGACTGAGATGTATATCTGCTACTCTGCCTCTAATCTGAGATGCTGGTTGTTAATTGGTGATTTCTGAGGCTGGTGACTCTAAATGAACGTCTCCTCTGCAGCAGAGCTCAGTTTTGGTCTTGTTTTCCTGGGATGGTCTTCATGAGAGACAGTTTCATCATGGAGCTTGATGGGTTTTACAATCCACTCTGTTCTTGTAGGAACTGTTCCAGATCAGCCGAACTTCATGCCTTAGAATAACAACTGACTGTTCGTGTTGTTACTTTAATCCCAAATTCTATATGATTTGAAATCTCCAGTATTGTTGTAGAATGTAGAAAATTAATCATTAAACAAAAACAAAGAAATTTGCAAGTGATTCCCAACTTTTGAGCGGTCGTGTAAGTAAAAGATGTGCAAAAAATTTACTATTTATGCAACGGTCTGTAAAATAACCTTATTCAGAAAAACACTACCGAATTATTTTTTTTATATTATTTTTTTTTTATTATTAACTTTGCTCTAGAGCTGTATTATAAGTGTCTTCACTCTGAACCCAAGGGGGCGCCAACATATTTGTAAAAAAAAAAATTATTAATTTTTTTCTTTTACATTAACTAATAAAAATCTGGAATGTAAGATGCACGATAATGATGATGATACGTTATCTATTATTAAACTGTGATTAACCAGATTTTTTTTTATTGTTACTAGAAATTTTAATTTTTGGGGGGTTTTCTTTTTTTTTTGGTATTGGTAATAGTTTGAGAGAATTGTTAGAGCTAAGAAATTAGGATTATGTACTTTTTAATAAAATGTTGTTTTTCGCCTGTCAGCACGTTTTCGTATTATGTTTTCTTTTGTACAGACGAAAGCACTAACCTGACGTCACCACTAGGAGGAAACCACGAGCTGCTTTAATTCTTAATTATACAATCTACAATATTTTGATAAACTACAACACATTATAATGTATATTATTTCATAAACTTAATTATAATTTTATATCATTAATAAACTTATAATTGTTAATGTTTAATCATATTAGTTTAATATTTTTATGTTGTTAAAACTGGAAATTAAGGAATAATATGTTTTGTTTACAAGGAAAAATTAAAAAATTTATATTAATGGGAAAAACACACACACAAGCAACCAATTACAACAAGATATGACCATCATACACGCATTAAATTATTTGTCTAGATTATTTGATAAAATATATATATAATTTATGGTGAAAACTTAAAAGAGCATAAGATCACAACATTGTCAGAATTGTATCGGTTCTAAGCTCAGTGTGTGAAGTGCTGACTGTGTAGAGATTTAAATGTGTTAGTGTTAGCCGAGTGCAGACTGTAAGTGTATCTGCCTTACAGGCTCGGATTGCGTAACACTGAGGGCTCGGTGTGAGTTCGGCTCATTGTTCTCGGCTTTAGATAATCAGTTACTCGACTTGTCACAGTATGGAAGCTGACGGGAATCCCGGTGGTCTTTCCTGCGCCCTCACTATTGTTGTGTGTCGCCCGAGGGATTGTGCAAATCTTCATCACTGCTCTGTTCCTGTGTTTCATTGTGCCGAGTCTATTGTTAGGAAAAGTGCTTTAAATTTAAAGGGTTTAAGACACTCCTTATCTCATTCAGTCCAGCAGGAGAAATCATAATCATCATGTACATTTTGGTATTTTACCTGTTTGGCTTTCTTGTTCTTCTTCTTCATCATCTTTAAAAAAAGAAAAAAAAAGACGTGATTGTCTTTGGATCTCGTTGGTTGATCACATGTTACCTTTTGCACACTTTTCTTGGCCGGGAGCTTCAAAATCTTCAAAATCAGGATCTCTGATTGGCCGTCTGCGTTTCTGTACGCCGGCTTCTGCTGGTTTCAACAAGATTTTAATCACTGTTTATTTTTTCCTCTTCCAGAGCGTAGCATCGTCACCAGACTCAGTTCCTCTGAACAACAACAAAAAATGTTTGAAGTCATTTTAAAGGAATTTAGCATTTTTTGCTCATGTAATGTTTAAAGACGTCTGTGATTAGTCGCCTGCCCCGTCAATCAAATGAGCTGTTTACAAAGAAATCAACAGTTATGATAAGCAACTTAAAAATAGTCAGGATTGTAATAAACACTTATGAGACAGGATTTAATTAGGTTATAATGATTTAATTAGTTTTGTGGTGTGTGGCCTTAATCAGGATGTTATACCTGAGGAAGATGGCGTGTGTGTGTGTGTGTGTGTTAACTGATTCATATTAAACCCATTTTAAGTAATTAATTGATGAATTACTACAATTTAATCAGGTTATCCCGAGTAATACATCATTTATTACAAGTCAAAGCTGGACTTTTGATTGTACAGAATAACAGAACGGTTATATGAGTAAAACCTCCCTTTATGTCTCTATATAATCCTCTGCTACACTAATGCACTTATCCCCCAGTGTTTCACCAGCGCTTGGACACCATCAAGGTGGAAAGTTTTCTTATGATCGGACTGTCTGATTCACGTCTAAAACACTGGCCTCCCAGGAACTCCTTTGGAGAGCGGTCAGGACTGTACGGGGGACATGGCGATAACTCCCAGTCGAGTTCCTGTAACGTGTAAGTGGTGCTGGTGAATGATTCACACACACACAGATGTGTCTCTTCCGTAAGTTTTCGACATGTTACCATCGACTTTCAAGGATCAGGTGCAGAATCGTCATTCACAGACGTACAGACTTCTTGACCTGAAGTTTGCACCCTTCAAATGTTTTACTGCGGTTTCGAGTCTCGTCACCGTACTGTGCTGTACTCTGAATGGTAATCGCTTTTATGCCTTTATTTGCCAGAATCCTGGTTTGACTTCATGGTTATAAGCAGTAACTGTTATTGTGGCTGCTGTTAAAATGCACTGACACTGGAGACTCCTTCCATAAACACATTCAAATCAATACTTTTATCTTTACAGAAAACTTCATCCGTCTGTATAACACATCTCTGAGATTGGTTTTTCTTTATAATATTCCTACTTATTGACATGCACCTGTATTATATAGAGAATGAATTTTCCGCCCAACCAGAATCCAGGATTATTCAGCACTGTGGTAAGTATTTGCATTGAGGCTTGTACCACTTGACTCTACACGTGTTTGAGGTCAGAGGTCGGAAGGGGAAAAGAAGCGTCCGTGATATCGATATCACCTGCTTTGTGTAGAACAGCTGGTGTCGGGTTCAGACACTTAGTAAGAGGTTAAGGTGAGCTGTATATGGAGTGTGTGGTGATTTGAATTACTCGTTAATACTAAAAGGATTTAAACACTAAATTAAAAACAAAGTATTGTAAAAGAATTTACAGAAGGTTTGTGATTGAAAATTACATATACTGTCCAGTGTTATAAAAATACATTAATGCGTGTGATAGAGGCATGACTTATAATAAGATAATTAATCATACAATTGCATTGTTATAGATATTTATTTACAGTTTATTAAGTGGCTCTGTAACTACAGGATGATATTCATAGAATAGAAGTCATTTCATACAATTATAAAAACATGACCTTTATTTCAACTTGGTAAACAAGAATCAAATGTCTTTAATTAATACCTCGACCTGGCTCGTTAGTCTTAAAATCAATCTTTGAAATTTATGACAGCTTGAGAAGTGTTTCATCTTAACATTCCATTCCATATTATTTGGAGAATTTTGCGCCAAGTCAAAATAAAAGTCCAGGTCAGAGACTTAATTATAGAAGTAAATGTTACATCATATCAGGAACAAATGTTACATCATTAGTAATAAATCATTAGGTATTAATTATAGTAAAGCTAGTGGCGCTGTAGGAGAAGTGTGCGGGCATTAGTGGCTCAGTGGTAGGTTTCTCGCCTGCCATGCCAAAGGGCCGGGTTCACTTTCCACCCAACTGCTCAAACCCGAGCCACTGGACGCAGTCCTGGTTTCAAGCCCAGATTATAATGGGAGGGTTGCATCGGAAAGGGCATCCGGTGTAAAACCTGTGTGACTTAACACAGAAGTAAACACAGAACTGTAAAGTGGTTTCTGGGTGATGTTTCCCGTAGCTGCCGTTAGCGGCCATGGTAATTTAAAGTCACTTCTTTATAACCCGCGATTCAGGTACACCTTTTCTACTTTCCAAGTGGGAATTCTTTGTTTTTCCTAGTCGGAGGTTAAAAATTTTTTTGAATAGAATACAGCACAACACTCAGTCATTACTGCGTCAGGTTTAAATTAGCTTCATCGGTTATACTTACTGAGTATATAACCAGCGGTTTATTAATAATAACATCTTGTGAGTAATAAGCGTCTATAAAGTATTTTAGGTCTAATAAGTAAAGCTATGATCATGACTTTATAACTTTTAACTACTGATTAACTATTTCCTTTTGTAAACCTTATAACTTTAGAGGATTTAATTAAACCAATTCCTTAAAGTCGTTGTGTTTAAAAGCATCTCTACACAGGTACAGGTATATTCCATCTCACTGTTCAAAAAACGCAGACTAACAGTCATTAAGATCAATTAACGATAAGCGAACTCGGTATAAACAACAAAGCCCAACACAACAATCACTTGATTTGATTTGAACTTAAATGGAGCAGATACATTAACGTGTAATCATGAAGAAGTTATTCCAGTTGTGTTTTGAGTGGAAAATGGAAATCATGGTGTATGGGGTGCCATTAATTTTGAAACCGACCACCTTACATATATTATTTTTACAGCCAGGCAAAATTAAAAACAACTGAAACAGGATTTAGCGGTTTCTCAGATGTACTTCCTTGTAGGGACTATTCCAAAAGTTTTGGCACCCTCCGTCAAAATGAGCAACTACAGGATTCAAGAATTTGTATTTGTCACATACATGGTTGTACAAGTACAACAGTGGTGCAATGCAGTGCAACCAACTTCAGACTGTGCAGATTAAAAATACAATATGTATGTATATTCAAAATTAAAATAAGATTAAGGAGGCATTTATATAAACAATATAATATAAATATACAATTATAAAGTATAATATGGTCAAGATGGAACCAGCGGACACTCTGCATATGAACGCTCTCCCTTACAGTTTTTTCGCTTTTCTATGCATGAAATTTATATCGGCATACGAAGCATTTTCAGCATACAAATGAACCGAACTGAACGCTGGATAAAACTTGTTTGCGTCAGTGGAGAGCCAAGCGAAGTGAGTTCTTTTGCATCTTTTACGCTTTTTTTCTGTAATATCGGTCATATTTTTGTTTACCCTCAGAACTCACTGATTGGTTTAATTGTGCTGCTGTGGGCGTGGCCAGGCTGTATCATTAATAGATCATGTAAAGTCCCTAAGTTACGTAACTTACCAGGAAGCATTGCTGTCCTTTGACATGTCTTTCAGCTAAATTTTACATTTGGTTTGTTTTCGTTTCGGAATGAGAAAAAGAACAAACACTTCGTGGAGAGCCTTTATATAAACGGAATAAAAACAAACAAACCTATACATACAGGATATAAAGCGATCTTGATTTATACAAGATGTGGATTCACACAGCAGATACAGTACAGTGTATTCTCTGGGGTTATTATGGGCTGTGGTCGTTTTCAGCTCCATGACGATGTCAGACTAAAATCCCAGACATAGTCTCATAATAAGTGCATTCATTACCACACCTGTCATAAAAACTAATCCCGTCCGAATCATTACACTTACAGATCTGTGTGAAACCAATCCAGCAGCTCCAGGCTCGTTACTGGCCTTGTGCACACTTATGTAAAGACAGAGTGACTTTTCAGGTTTGTCTGCCTTGAAGAAAAGAAAGAAAAAAAAGAAAGAGAAACAACATGCATGCATGCACACATGCGTGCGTGCACACACACACACACACACACACACACATACATTCACGTGGACACTTGCGCTCGTGTCGTATTGTTTTCACTCCCAGACCGAGCTTACGTGGTGTGTTACTCTCGACAGTGATTAAGAGCCGGCGCAGTTGTTCCTCGTGCTCGCCCTTGAAACATGTCCAGGCAAGAATAGTCTGAAAGGTCAGAGGTCAGGGAGCGTTTTCGAATCCTGGTTCCCATGTGGCTTTGCGTGGCGACCCTCTCCCAGACCATTTGTGTTGGGTTTTTTTTTTTTTTTTTGCGATGAAGATCTCTGTTAGATGTAGATTCTGAGAAAACGACCAGAGGGGAGAAATTTTACAGGGCGGTGCGTGGGCCTGCTGTGAGGAGTCCACCGACAGGATAATCATCTCCAGCGGAGGTGTGAAGAGCCCAGGAACTGCAGGGAACAGGGTGTAGGGTTGTGACACCTTTCCAGCCCTTTGTGAATTCTCCCTCTCTCTCTCGCACACACACACACACACACACACACACATCCTGTGTTCCATGTTACTGCTCTTGGACTTTCCCGGACTAATCGCTCCAGCGTAACCGTCACCGTGAGCTTATTTAGCATCCCGATAAACTCTCTCATGTTTACATACTACAGGCAGATGAAAGATGGGTGAAAGTACACACACAGACACACACACACTGTTCTGAAGGTGTATGTGTAAACAGTTGTGTGTGTGTGTGTGGATATGCAAAGGTCATGTTTGTGTACACTTAAACTTATTTTTAAGGTGGCAAATGTTTCCAATTTAAATGGGAATTTCCAGGAAGGAATTAAGATACCCGGGAAACACGACCAAAAAACAAATTATTGCAAATAAGGAAAGAGAATGTTTCTGTAAGGAGGTGTTTACAAAAAAAAAATGCAGGGAAGGAGTCTCCAGTGTCAGTGCTATAGTTTTATATAACAGTTAGGTTTTCTGACATCAGGGCTGAGACAGAGAGAGGGGGGGGCGGCTGGTGTTATTAAATTAATAAAAATTGTAAGTGTAGGTACAATGCTTTGCAAAAGTATTTTTACCCCTTGAACTTTTTTTTTTTTACATTAAAACCACAAATGTAAATGTATTTGTTTTTAAGAGGTATCAGAGTAAAGAAATACAAATGCACGCCACATTTTTCGGAAATTATAAAACATATATTATTTGAAACCCATTTATTATTTTTCTTTCACTTTACAATGAAGTTTTGGTCTGTCACATAAAATCCCAGTACAATATCAACATTTAAGTTTGTGGTCGTAACGTGACAAAAAATAGGGAAAAGTTCAAGTGGTGTGAATACTTTTGCAAGGCCGCGGTGTAAGAGGAATAAAACACTCCAGGACATGCTGATTTACTGTATAAATAAAACCGAGTGTTGCTCATAAGGGTTCATTAGTTGAGATTAATAAGTTAATTAGATGATACCGAGCGGTCAGAGGTTTTGGACCGAGCTGTGTGACGTGGATCAGTTTAGCCTGTGGGCTGTTTCAAATGGAAACCCCGCGGTGTGTGTCAAAGGGTGGTAAAAACCCCACTGTGGGCCTAAGTGACGGTTTTTTCACCCCCACACCACCACCACCACCACCTTTCTCCCGCTCTTTAACCGACGGAGCGCAGAGCTGCTGGAACAAGCCTGCTTCAAGATTTAACGGCTCTCCGAACAACAATAGGGTTGTTTCGGTTTGAAGTGAAACTCATGCAAATATAATGACGCGGCGTGCAGAAAGACCATCGATACGTGCAATAGGTTTTTAACAAAAGACAATGAATTTGTAAAAAAAAAAAGTTAATAAATGTGTATGTACAATCTTGCTGTGCATGTTCTGCTGTATTTGTTCATGTTAAGGGTGCCAATAATTTTGGAGTTGACTCTAAATTGCATACAACTCAACCATTGCATGCAGATAATTATATAATAGTGTGAAGCACTATTGTTTTATGTAAATGCAATATTTAAAATTCTGCAAATGATGTCTTTTAAAAGTATTGGCACCCCAGGTTTTTTATTTTGTGTGTGTGTGTGTTATTGTGTTACAGACTCTCATTAAGACCGCATGCATTTAATTACAGATCAAATAGAAGAGAAAGCATTACTCCCTTGTTGATGAGAATAATTTTAATACAGGCAAAGCAGTTATTCCAGTCACACGAGTGGAAATCTTAAATCAGTGTATGGGAAAGGTGCCAATAATTTTGAAACCGAACGTGGTAGATGTATTACTTTCCAAGCAGGCAAATGTAAAATCAAAAGAATCAGGATCTAGTGTTGTTTTTCTTTTTCCATTTTTTTTTCTTTTTCTCAGATGTAACTTTTAGTACTTGTCCACTTCAAAAGTTTTGGCACCCTTCATCAAAATGAACAGAAATTTATATAAATGTTTTTTAAACATAAACAAGTAAATATAATATGATGTTGCAATATTTATTTAAATATGAATAGTACTTAGTACTGCTTCTTCTATGCTACAATATGACATTTCCAAAATTATTGGCACCCTTGCATTAACATTTGATGAACACTGAAATATTGATTTCTAGCAAATAAATTAGTGAATAAATAAATGTAAAAACATGTGTAATTACAGATACATTTACGCTGCATTGTGTAAATTTGATGCATTGTTTATTTAACCATATAGAAGTATGTGTTTTCCTCTTCAACCTGATTATTGGAACTCCTGGGATAATATCTGGTTTATTAATATGGCAAATTCTTTTGCGGTTCTAAGACACATAAGTGTCTTTCTGACTATGCATTTAAATGTTGTTGTTGTGATTTTTAATAGAAGTGAAGCTGATCAGCGGTCAAAATTTTCAGCTGTCGTCCCGGAGGGTGCCAAAACTTAGAACAACAAAAACAACGATTCCAGCCCAATGGAGCGTAGTTTAATCAACTCACACCTGCTTCGTTGTGCAGGAAATCCTGTCGGGTTTTTCTAAGTGAACTAGGTCCAAGGCCGACCTGGTTGGAGCTTTAAAAGCCGCCGCAGCAGCAGCAGCAGCGTCTCAGATGTCCGCCTCGGGTTTCGGATTCAGCTGCTGCTCCTCAGGAGGTCACTGTATTTAAGAGGCTTACTGCTGGGCTTTTGGAAAAAAAAAACTTTCCATCCCCCACAAGTCTCAGAATTACAGAGCCTGCTTTCAGGCTCCTGTCGCATCACCCCCACACACTCACTTAGCACACACACACACACACACTTTAGCTTTGGATTCGAATTTTGGCTCAGAGCTCTGATTGTAAACAGATTATATTGCGGTGTTGACTGAAGTGTGCCGAAACTCAGAGACAGGTGTCTGACCTGCACTCTCACGGGAACATGGCTGCATTTAACAGCACGTCTTTTTGTTCAGGTCTAAAGCACTTTCTCTGCAGCACACACACAATAATTTTCCCGTTTCCTTCTGCAACTCTATATCACTTTAGTAACTAGTCTTGGAAAGCTTATGAACTTGTTCCTTTTTAAGAAACGTTGTCTGTAATTCAGTTTCCAAACCCTGCGTCTGAACCTGTGCCTGATTCTCAGCCGTCATTTATCAAAAAGAGAGACAAAAAGATGGCATAAGTGGAGTTATAAAAGGCAGCAGCAGTTTAAGATACTGAAAATTTATATTTAAAAAAAGGAATAACTCAGAAGCTTTTCTGATTTTCTCCTTGATTTTCTGATTCCCACCCATCATTATGGCCTACTATGGGGGCCATCAAGGCACCAATCATGGGCAGATGCCCTTATCCAGAGTAACTTCCAATGTTATCTCATTAAACATCTTAGGAATTAAGGGTTAAGGGCCTCCCTCAAGGGCCCAGCAGTGGCAACTTGGTGGTGGGGTTTGGTCCAGGACCCTTCCAATCAGTAGTCCAATACCTTAACCACTGAGCTCTACCCCCTGCCATGCTCCCACTGGGACACTATAGACGCCAGCCAACCACATCTTTTCAAGCAGCTCACTTATGCACCATACGTAACACACTAGGAGGTCAAAGATGCCCAAGTTTGGCTAGTATTGCGATTGATGTGAGAGTGCTAGAGTACTTGTCCGTGCTCTCCATTGATAATTTTTTTTCAGTGGCAGCTCAGAGGGCTAAGGCAATGAGTTACTAATTGGAAGATTGGCGATTCGAGGCCCAGCTCCACCGGTTTGCCATGGTTGGGCCCTTGAACAAGGCCCTTAACCCACTCCGCTCGATGGTCACTGGTTGTATCATGGCTTAACTTAAATGAATTGTCCAAAAACTAACATCATATCAGTATTAATATAAAACATAAATGCATTCTGAAGGATTTTCATCAAGGTGCTAAAAAAGTCTCGTATTGTTATTAGTTATAACCGTGTTATTAATTGACGTGTATGATCCTGCGGATGTAGCCCTCGTTTTGTTTTGTCCTGGGTGGGACTTTCCAGTTCTGCTTATAGTCGCCATGGCAACGTCTTTAACACTGACTATACATTAGGCAACTTCCAGGTGGAAATCTCACAATCTGGCAACAAGACTTGCAGCTTTTACAGTGCCATTTCATGATTGCTACTCCTACTAAACATACTGTGCTTCACGTCCTAAAGCGTCGTTATCTTGTGTGCGTATCTATCTGTAAATATTCCTCAAGCAGTTCAAACTTGTTTGGTGTCAAAAGTGAATCGTACATGTTCCTAGGGCTGTTCTAGGATGATTTCCAGAGCGGTTTGTTTTACAGAGTGAGAAGATTCAGAAGTGAAGCCAACCCTTCAATTTGCAGTATGATTTATGGGAATGATTGCACATCTCAAAGGGACGTCACAGGTTTTATTATAAATAAGGTTCGTCTACATGTAAAATACCAGTAAAGGTTTGGAGTCACTATAGAAATTCCTTTGGTTTTAAAAGAAATCATGCAAATTGTCCCATTATAATAACATTAGAGGGCACATGTTATGCAAATTTTACTTTTTATTCATGTTTAGACATTCATATTCATATTTCAGCACCTGAAAAAGCATTTCATGCTCGTATGATTTTCTCCCTATTGTGACTTCATATAAGAAGATACTGCTCCCCCAGCTTGTTGCGCAGCGCCGCGGTGGTTCAGCAGTAGCTTATTTACATAGACACTGTAATGCTACATTCAGGGAAAGAATGAAACAGTGGGAATTTGAATTGTTTAAAAAAGGCATTATCTGAGGGGTATTTCAGCTAGAGCATTAGCACACACACTTGAGACATGCGCTCAATAATACAAAAAAAAAAATCTAATAGGGGACCTTGAAAATGGTTACAAAATCAGGTCTAGACATTAAGAGTGTTAATGATGTAAATGACTATCATACATGGAATCTGATGATCTGATTAATGGAATATCTAAGCAAACACAAAGAGGGTTATTGTCAGCAATCATCAATCCAGTAGCACAATGTGAGAGCTAATCCAGGTTTATCATGTTTAAAGGCTAATTCATCCTCAGGAAACCCTTTCGCTATTATGTTAGAGCAGCTGAGAGTCGTCGTGCTGATTGAAGAAGCAATAAACCTGTCCTTCTTGAGGGTAGTTGGGTATTTAGAGCACCAGCATGATTTGGTTTAATCATAGACTGCAAATGGATTCTAAATGTTGTGAGAAATGAACGCTCATCAGTGCCACCATTTGCCAAGAAACAAAAGATTTCCTTCAACATTATAAATTACTGTTTTCAATGAAAAGCATGATCTGGGTCCAACCAGGATAGAAAGAGAAATGCAGAACTGAGCTAGAGGGCAAGTACATCAGAGTGTCTAGTTTCAGAAACAGATGTCTCACAGGTCCTCATCTGGCAGCTTCGTTGAACGTTCTCCGCAAAACTTCAACAGACTTTGAATGAGACTCCAGGCATCCTCGCTGGTTGCATTATTTTTCTTCAAACAGCACCGATGACGTCGCATCTAACCGGCCGTCCACTTCCGTGTTCAGGTATGATTGGTTCCCTTTTCCCCCGGACTCGGTCACGGTTCCCAAGCCTGGAACCATTGTGTTCTGACTGATCAAAAAGAATCAGACTAGTATTCACAGAAACGATCCCAGGGCCCTAATGTGAAAACACACCAAGATGAGCTAAGAGGAAGGAAAGCACTGATGATGATGAAATAAGAGGAAAAATCTGTTGTGGACGGATGAGTCTGTGTTTAAAGAACATTTTTAAGATGCTTTAGAAGTGCTTGATGCTAGTGATGGGAAGTTTGGATCAATTTAATGACTCTTTTCTTGAGTCGTCAATTTCGTTTCTTCGATAAGAAATAAAATAAAATGGTACGCTTTCAATAAACAGACCCCCAACACGTTCCAGTAATGAAAAATTAAACTGCAGCTAAGAGGTTTATTTTTTATTTTTATCTATTGCACTGCATAGCTTCTATCAAAATCCTGTGACAAAAGACCAAACGACTCGGACTAGAAGAATCATAAGAAGAACCGCTCAATTTTGAAGACTTAAAGATAACTACTCATTTCTGTTTTCTGTACATAACCTATGGAGGTTTTGCGAAGGTTCGCGCCCAGTAGAACATGAACGAATCACTCTCTGAGACTACTCAGTCTTCTGAGTCACGTTAAAGACTCGATCATGAACGACCTGTCACTACTTGACGCCATCTGTCATGCATGGTGGTGAAGCTGAGGTGATGGATGGCGTGTGGAGCTTTGTTGGTGGCTTAAGTAAGAAATTAATACACTAAACAAGGAAGCCTTTTCAGTCTGTATGGCGCTCGACTGGAGCCGGTTTCCTCCTGCAGCAGGATAGTCACGCAAAACCTAGCATCAAGCCATGTGAGACGCATTTAGAGAAGAAGCCGGGATTCTATCTGGCCTGCAGAGTCACAACCTTGTCGAGTTCCCCATTGGGGGAGCAGCTTGTCTGTGGGAGAGATACAGAAAGGTGTAAGAATGGTTTATTTTACAGCTCATTTGATAAATATCAGCGGCGGATACGCACCCTAGAGCGAATGCCCAAGAGATAGAAAAGCCTAAAACCATGGTCTCCCAAGAACTCCCAACACAATTCACTTGGCAACTCAGTGGCAATGACTGGACTCATCTGTGAGGGTAAATAAGGACATTCAGGCTGCCTTCTGTTCCACAATGTACTTAAAAGGGTGTCCCTTGTGCAGGAAATATTGGTTAAAGGGAGCTTCCCTCTACCATGACATCACCAGCGCAGTCGGTAACATGGTAACATAAGCACCTCGGATACCTGATGCTGCTACTGTGAAAATTTACAACGCTGAAATTACGTATTGTAAGTATATTTTTATTGAAATATATAAAAACTTATATCATTATAAAACGAAATGTTTTTAACTCGTAAATTTTTTTTTTATTGGTTTATAAGATGTACCAGCCTATGTAATAGTAATAGTAAGGATTTATTGATTCAATATTTTTAAGTCAGTTTAATATTGTATATCTTATTGTGTCATATTATTTTCATGTCGTCCCCGATGATGGTTTGTCTTTTTTCGGCTGCTCCTTTCTTGCTCCTCCTGTCCACAGCGGACAGTTCGATACACACACAACTTTGGCACAGGTTTTTGCCGGATGCTCTTCCTGACGCAACCCTCCCGTTTTCTCCGGGCTTGGGACTGGCACTGCAACCTGTGGCTGGGTCGTATGAGGTGTGGCAACCCACCACTGGCCAGGTTCGAACCAGGATCCTCAGATACCCAAACCAACAACTTAAAACCTTAGCCGCCTGAACTACCACTAAGATATACATAATAAATATATGAATCTTTTTCGAGATGCAATGACTGATGGGAAATAGTGCATGTCCACTTTCGGCAAAGTGAAGACCCACGGTTCACTTCTTCCCTACACCTTTCTTGGTTCAACTGAGTAAATTCGGAACGCGGCTTCAATTCACCCTTCTGACGTGAAGGAAACGATTTCTGGCGGTTGACTGCTATCAGTCAGCTTTTGTTCATGCAGAGTCATCCTTTATCTTATTGTGTGTTTTTCGGGTTTTTCTTGTCCCAGTCTATGAGGCTGGTTGATCGCATGACATTTTCCTGTTGCTTTGTTTAGATTGCTGGAAATATCACTTCCTGGTATAGTTCACATGAGAATAAATATGACACACAAACACACATACGTGTGTATTAGAGTGCAAAGCTAACATCACTCCTAGGGCATGCTGGGAATTTTTGAGAAGGTGAGCTGAGATTCAGGATTTTGAAAGATCATCCGTGACGCATCGGTGTGATGAAGCACAGGTAACTCATCAGAACAGCATGAAATGAAATACGTGTAGTCAAGCTTGTCAATCATGTGCCATTTGTTCAGAAAGCCCCGCCTCCTTGACTCAAAGTCTGAAAGGGGGTGTGGCTTTAGTTTTTTTTTTTTTTTTTTTTTCTAAACAGTTCATTATTATCCCAAGCCCATGCAGTGAATCAATTCGCGGTGTATCATAACCGTATAAATGCTCAATGCTGATTATTATAATAAATACTGTATTAAACACATGGGTCGCTGAACAGGGCTGCACTTGACGCTTGAGTTTAAGGAAACGGATGTTCGTATAGTCACACAGCATTTGTCTTGGCGCATATACTGTGTACACACGAGTGAAGTGTGTGTTCTTCCAGTCCGACCGGCTCCTTCACCTGTGTGTGTGTGTATGTATGTATGAGTGTGTGTGAGAGGGGAAAAAAGTCTTGTCGAGCCGGTCTGGTGAGCTGAAACTGTTTAGAAACACTCTTCATTATTAACCAGTGGGTGGTTTTCATCATCCCTACACACACACTCACTCACACACACACACACACACACTCTTGCCTCAAGGTTACCACAGTGCAGTCTCATCTCAGATAATATAAGGAAGATGTGAGAGTCAATGGAAAATCCGATTTGTTTGGTTCAACGCATGACTTCACATGACAACAAAAGAAACAAAGACATATTTCTTTTTCCACAATTGAAATTCTGGTTTCATTACCAATAATTGTTTTATTTTTTTCCCCCGAGCAGAACTATTCGAACAAGAGTGAAAACAGAAGAAATCTTGATTTATTTACTTTCTATAAAGAGTTCCTTTTGGTCCCTGATTGCTGCGCGTATCTGGATTTCACCAGCGTAATTACGCTTAATATATACGTCTAAAGGCTAATTTTATAAGAAAGCATTTTTTTTTAAACCAAACCATTCAGGCCTTTTATTTCCTTTTATTTTTTTTTAACCAGGAAATTCCTCGCTGTGGTTTGAAATAGTTCGTATAAGTGATATAAGAACTAAACAACTCTCGCTGGCTCGCCGGATCGTGACTTCTCGGAAAACCTGAACCGAAAGTTTGCGTGTTGTGACATTAAAAAAACAAAAAGTCATGATCTTTTAATACTTCCTGGATTGAAATTCCTAAGCATGGTCCTGATCTTTAGAAGTCGCCCAATCTTCGTTCACACGTCAGCTAATCGACTCTTCAAAGCTTTTGTTATTGTATTTTTTTTTTAGCCTGGGTGCCATTTCTTTTGTTTAGCGGGGTGACTTTTAAGATAAAAGGTTAAAGGTGACGTCATTTGTTTTGAAAAGTATGCGACTGTCCCACATGTTTCACATACGTTAGGGTAAATTTACACCGCGCTCGCAGAGAACGCAAATCTCTCCGGAGCGCCAAGTTCACACGTCAAGTTGCGTCTCAAAAAATTATTTTTTAAACACTATGAAAACAAGTCATTTAATTTTTTATAAATAGTTCAGGCAGGTTTTTATTACCTTCTATTCTAAAGCATAGAATTATCTTATTTAGCATAAAATTATCAGTGAGCACATTGACATACTTACTCACTCACTTACAGGGTCTCGGGGGAGGGGGGAGGGGGGGGTCTCCCAGGGGACTCGTGCACTAGGTGCGGTAGGTACCCCCTGGAGTGGGTGTCAATCCATCACAGGACACAAGCATGCACACATACTACGGGCAATTTGGAAACACAAGTTAGCCATCTGCCTGTCTTTAGAGTGTGGGAGGAAACCGGAGTACCCAGAGGAAACCCATCAACCCCAAGGTGTGAATCGAACCCGGACCCTGGAGGTGTGAGGCGACAGTGCTGACCACTACACCACTTTTCTTCACACCCCGTCGCTGACAGGATGTATCAAGATGTCACATTATTTTGAATTTATCCAAACATTATTATCCAAAAAATAACTAGGCATTAAAAGTCCTCACCTTCTCATCCATCATCCTAGAAAATGCTGGAGAACACTATGGAGAACTTGGAGGCACGGATTCAGAAGGTTCTCGGCAACATCCCAAATATACATGTATACATACAATTTGTTTCAGTAAATTTTTATTAAAAATGTGGACTTTCTTACCAATTTTTAATGCCTACTTACTTTTCACCCAACCTACACTTCTCATAATAACATTTCAAATACTGTGTATTAAAACATGAAGGTGTTACGTATTAGACATCACGTACAGTACATGCCAGATCCGGGCTATCAATGACACGGAGATCTACACAGCATAATAATATTGAGGATGACAATCACAACCCAGCGTAAAAGAAACGCGAGAACACAATGAGAACTTCCAGTTCGTAGCCTTCCTTTGTTTTTGTCCTTAATTTTAAATTTGGATTGTCAGTTTTGATTGTTTGGACCTGTGGTGGATTAAACATGGTTTACTGCCCTTCCGTCTGCTGAGACTGATTCATAATGGGAAAAGCGTGTCTGTTAATGAAATATCTGTGAGAATGTGGAATGATCTGTGTAGCAGGGTTAGGTGATTGAGCCAAAAGTTGCATTTCACGTGTCAAAAACAAATTTAAACAAATTGCGTAGAAACCGATTTTGGGGGTGAAGCTTCATCTCAGTGTCCAGTAAACAAACTCTAATCGGTTGCTTGGACAAGATGTTGCGTGGTGAGAACTGCCAGTGGGGTCAGAAAGTGATCTTCTACTTGTCTACATACTGTACATGATCTCTCTGATATATCCCTCGCTTCCCCTGCCATGCTTGTATAACAGGACAAGGACAGTAGGACAATTAAATGGCCTAATAGCTGTAACAATAGCTTGATTTAATTGTGCATCTAAATGTACTGACTGTGCTGCCTTATATTCTATTCGAATCTATTCTATTCTATTCCCGACACCAATTAACTCATTGAGCCTTTTTAAAAACGCTCAAGCATACAGGGAGTTCCCATTATATACTTTTAGGACTTGTGTGAAAATCTGCTGATGTTCTGGTTCCCATTTAAGCAAAAATTACACAAAATTTCTAAACTTTTCACGAACCTTCCACTCACTATCGTAGTAAATGACTGATCCTGATAAATTTAACCCCATTAAACCCATTACGGATGATAGAAACGTCACTGTTGTGGACACTGCAGCAAGCACACTTGTCATCACTTTTTATTGATAAGGCGGTGGTACATTTTTCTCAATATTTTATTTTATATACACTACCATGACAGTGCAGGGTAACTGAAATGATGAAGAGAAAGTGGTTGAATATAACACAACAATAATGCATATAAAATGGAGAGTTGGAGATGTCTGTTTTAACTTTGGGAATATAGTCTAAACTTGCACAATTTGGAATCCCATGTCATGCATTCTGCTCTCCACTTCAACTAGATTTCGTCACACGATTGCAAACAACCTATAACTTTCTAAAACCCACATGCTAATGCTAGCTAGTAAAATAATAGTAAATTAAGTTGAGTTAGCTAATACTAATGATTATGGCGATATCATTTTTTGTATGGTGCCTTGCACCTCCAGGGTCCAGGTTCGATTCCCGTCATCAGAGTTTGCATGTTCTTCCCTGTGCTTGGTGGGTTTCCTCCAGGTACACCAGTTTCCCCCCACAGTCCAAAAACATGCAAAGTAAGCTAACTGGCGTTTCCGAATTGCCTGTAGTGTGTGAATGGGCATATGAATGATAACTGGAGGTCCTACCCATGGGAATAAATGGTCACCATTGGCCACCACAGTCTCTATTTGAACCAAAGAGATGTATGGATGTACTTTTGATATTTATGTATATTTATATACACTAGATATATAATTTTATACAGTTTATTACTCTACACTGATTATATTCAGTGGTTCAAGTTGACACATTTAGGCAAAACGAACGACCAAATACGCGCTGTGCAGAAGATTCGTTTCTTAAGCACTGCATTCCACATCGTCTGTCGTTTTGGTGTCAAATATCAGCAATGTTGTAACAGAAACATGATAAAACAAAAGATCCTTGCTGTTTAATACGCTGGCTGTAAGAAGAGATGCTTCCTGGAATGTTAACATGGAATATTGCATAACTGATCTAAAGATCTGGCTTCCATCCTGCTGTTGAACAAACACTCCAGGAAAAAGGGAAAGTTGTGGTTTAATCGTTTTTGTGGTGTCGACTCTTCTGGCTGAGAATTTCCAAGTGTTTTGAGTTGATCCTGTTAAACAGATCTGTTCTATTCAGCTTCAGTTCATTTTTAAAGCCGTCCCGGTACTTTCTGAACCACTTAACAGAGAGTGTTTACGGAACGGTCAGTGAGAAAGTTCACAGATCTTTGACGCACATGTGGTGTGTTTTGCTACGCTTTAGGTATCAAGTCAGGCCATGTTTATTTATAAAGCATGTTTAAAAGACAAACAGTTCCATACGTGTTCTCCGGGTGCTTCTAAGCAAGAAAATGCAAGAACAAACCAGGGATTTAAAAAATGTGAATAAAAAGAATACAGTTAAACGATAATTCAAATGAGGCATGAAGACATAAAAGACCTTCAAGTGCCCGGTTTTATTAAAGGTTATGGTGGTACTCTGTTCCACAGCCAGCTGATTAGACGATCTGGGTTATGGAGGTATTTTGAAGATGTATATGATAGAACCTGGTGCGGTGCGGAGATTTAGACACAAATCACAAAACCTTGAACTCTATTTTGCAGGAATGACATGAGCCTTGATTTAGATCACGGAAAGAGAGATAGGGTGACTGACAGGGTGCCATGTAGAAGGAATTGCAGTTATCATTTTAAGGGGAAATTAAAGTCTGCAGATCATTCATTGGAAAGTTTCATTTGAATTTGGTAATCTTTCCCAACTGACAAAAAAAAAAACCTCATCTGACATGTGAGTTAACCTGCCTGTGAAATTTCAGGTCTGACGAACACCAGGCTTTTGTGCTGTGCTGTTTTGGCAGGTTTGATAATTACAATGTCAACATGGCTGTTCTTCTCAGACAGTTCTATCTCACAGTCGGTGATCGGTTTGTGTGGCACCCTTTCATGCAACTATTGGAAAATAATCAGTGAGAGAATTGTGTAAAGCCAGGCTTAACGAATTATTGTAAACCTCTTTAACCACATCGGTTTCCCACATTTCACACACAATTTTTATCATACTTGAAAGAAGTAGCAAGTGGTGAAGTCACATCACGTCTCCAGAGTCTCATCTTTGATGCTGAGCTGATTGTCTGTGTCATATGTTCTCCCCATCTCTGCCATCCCTAATTGCCGAACACTGTCCCTAATTAACACACAGTTGCAAATTACCAACCCAGTATGCCAAATGCGTTGCTTCAACATGACCACACCGTCCCAAATCAACATTCACACTGTCTTAAATGACCAATCACACCGTCCTCAATCACCAAACACGCTGTGCCAAATGACCAAACACACTGTCCTCAATCACCAATTATAATGTTGTAAGTAAAAAAAAAAACAGACCGCAACAAAAGACTAAACACACTGTCCAAATCACCAAACCCAATGTACTCAAACACCAAACACAGTGTCCCAAAAAACTAAACACGCTGTCCCAAAAGACTAAACACACTGTCCAAATCACCAAACCCAATGTCTTCAATCACCAAACACGCTGTCCCAAAAGACTAAACACACTGTCCAAAAAGACTAAACACATTGTCCCAAATCAACAAACCCAATGTCCTCAAACATTAAACACACTGTCCCTAAAGACTAAACACACTGTCCAAATCACCAAACCCAATGTCCTCAAACACACTGTCCCAAAGACTAAACACACTGTCCAAAAAGACTAAACACATTGTCCCAAATCACCAAACACACTGTCCCAAAAGACTAAACACACTGTCCAAATCACCAAACCCAATGTCCTCAAACACCAAACACACTGTCCCAAAAGACTAAACACACTGTCCAAATCACCAAACCCAATGTCCTCAAACACCAAACACACTGTCCCAAAAGACTAAACACACTGTCCCAAAAGACTAAACACACTGTCCAAATCACCAAACCCAATGTCCTCAAACACCAAACACACTGTCCCAAAAGACTAAACACACTGTCCAAATCACCAAACCCAATGTCCTTAATAACCAAACACACTGTCCCAAAAGACTAAACACACTGTTTTAAAAGACTAAACACACTGTCCCAAATCACCAAACACACTCTCAAATCACCAAACACACTGTCCCAAAAGACTAAACACACTGTCAAAAATCACTAAACACATTATCCTCTATTGACCCAACACACTGTCCCACGTCACCAAACACGTGATCCTAAAAAGCTCTGAGACACAAACATTTGTAGTAAAGTTTCACACTTATTTCTCATGTGAAACACTGCACCTCTGTCATGTTGACTAAGTCTTCAGTTGCTCAATCCAACACACTGTCCCAAAATACCAAACACACTGTCTCAGATCGCCACGGTTCTACAGGGAAACATTTCTAGATGGTTCAACCTATAACCCTTACCAGGCGATTACTTTATAATTAAGAGAAATGCAGTTTAATAAAATATACTTGTGCTTTCACAGAGGGTTGATTCAGACATAGTGGAGATGTTTCAGGGCCAGTGAACGCTGAGCTCATCACACTTCAGACTCATTATGCCAGACTAATCACGGTGAGTAAACAAGGCTAAACCACCACCTTTTTCTCTTCTCGTGGGATCCTGCTGGTTACTGTTAGCATCTTGTCCTCACTTGTCACTGTATGATTGTGCCAAAGTCACCCTGAGTCACATCAGCGTGTGTGAGAAAAGCACCTCCCGTCCATTCCCAGAAGCTCCGTCGAGATCAGACCTATCACAGCTCCTGCATGCAAATCAGACGTTTACGGCGCCGTTAGTGAAAGTAACTGTATCATACACTTATCCCAGATTGCTGCAACCATACTGTACGTGGCTCTCGCTTATGGTAAAGTTTTACTCTACAGTATACGTCATGTGACATACTGCACCTCTGTCTTATTGACTAAGTCTTCAGTTGCTCAACCTGCTGTTACTCAACATCAGGCTGTATGTGAGATTTAACACACACACACACACACACACACACACACACACACACACACACACACAGCTCAATAGTCATCCAGATACCCTCACAACAAGCAATCCAATCAGGCCGTGATGAGACAGGGGAGATAACGGCACGACTCCTGTCACGTACGGAGACTCAGACTGGGGCTTTGAAGTGATTATGAGCTCATCAGGTTTGTGAAAACAAGCTGCTGTTTGCGAGGTCAGAGGTCAACATGGCATTTTAATAGCTGTCACATAGCCATGCAATCACACAACTCTAAATTATAATGTCATGCTATGCAGAAAAATTTAATTTAACATTTAATTTGCCCGTGCATGCTATAAATAAAAAAATTAAAAAACAAACAAGCAAAACATTGAACAAAATTCAAACATGATCCCAAATTGCAGTGTTTTGTAAATTGTTTTAAGTTGTTTTAAAAAATAGTATACAATGACTAATATTCTGAAAGATTTTTTACATTTATGATTGTAAATTATTTCTTTAAATAAACAAAAAATAAATAAAATAAAAAAAGTAAAAAGAACCTACTAAGCTACACGAAATTATTCTTAAAATGTTTGAAAATGGTATTTTTTTTTAAAATAATCTTTTTAAAATTTGTATTGAACTATAGTTGCCTATTTATAATAATCATTTATAAGCATTTTATTAATAGTTTTTTTTATTTTATTTAAAAATGTATTTGTCATATACATAACCCTACAGAACACACCATGCAGTGACTACAAGCGTCCAAGCCCTTAAAAATAAAATACCTTTATGATAAGAATGCAATACAGTACAAATAAAATTTAAAAATAATATTACATGTATATAAAAAAATTACTCCTAAAAATTAAATTAGAATAGAAGTTAAAATAGTCATAATAGTCAAATTTGAAGATTCCTTCTGTAGGTGTTAAATCAACATCTCCTTATAAAAAAAACCTGCAAGTGCATTAACATGAACCTGCACTATTGTCAGAGCTGCTGTTATGTAGAATTAATCAACGCCCAGTATTTCCAATATTATTTATGGATTATTATTATAATTACAACAGAGATTACAGGGCAATTTGCATACAAAGTACTCACAGGTGCTATTGCATACACACACACACACACATACTGTGTGAACAAAAACATAACAGTTTACAAACCGCGCTCATCGAAACTAGGGATAAGTCCCTGCTGCTCGGCGGTTACAGGAGTGAAGCATCGTTATTGCCCGAGGACAAATCCAGAGACAGCAGCTGGGAGACACGGCTGTTGACAGGTCGCATCACGAAACTCAGATTACAGAGCAGATTTGTTGTTCTTCTGAAATACACATCAAACACGTGCCCTGTTTTCTATCACTTATTAATAAGCTGTAATCTTTTATTTTTTTTAACCTAAAAATCAAAACAAACACCAACGAAAAAGTAAACACACCTGTCTCTCCCATTTCAGCCTGGTTTCTGTTTTTCCTGATCTGCTGCATCGGATTTCCCATAAACTCAAGTGATTTTTATCTGCTAGAGTGAAACAATGTCTGCAAATAAACATCGCTGGACCGTGACAATCAAAATAAGGATGATATTATTGATATTATTTATGTTACAGTTTTCTCCATGGGAAAACAAATGTCTTATGAATTACATCATCTTCTGTAAGTCGTAGTCACGTGACACGAAATTAATGAAAAATTAGAAATTTCATTGAAAGGCAAAAGTTTGCACCACCCCTAGAAAATGTTTCACATTAATTAACCTAATTTACGAGCTTATTTATTAGCACGGTCACTGTCTTCCTGCAGGGTCTGGGTTCGATTCCCGCCTCGGGGTCTGTGTGCATGGAGTTTGCATGTTCTCCCTGTGCTTGGTGGGTTTCCTTATTAGACATATTGGTGTTAGCAAATGGCCCGTAGGGTGTGAATGAGCGTGCCCTGATGTATTGGCACCCCATCCAGGGTGTACCCCGCCCCCTGGGATAGGCTCCAGGCCTGTATAAGGAATAAATCAGTATAGATGGTGAGTGAGTGAGTAAGTGAGTAACTTGATTTATATCATACAAGGTAACAAAATTGGTTTATTTACAAAACAAGTGTAACAAATGGTCTTTGTTTGAAAATACAGCTGCAATCAGAACTGTACTCAAGTTATGATTAAAATCTGTTTACATAAATGTGCATAAGTTCTGATTAAATAAACTCATACTCACTTTCCAGGCTTAACAAGCGGTGTGCACGATCACATCCGTGTTCTACTTCCTACTGTTAATTTCAGTATTATTATTGTTTAGGTCCATCATTCTACGAGGCCCTTTTCCACCAATGTGAACCAGGTGCAAGTTCATGTGTGGTGTTAGTCCCGGTTCAAAAACGAACTTCCTAAGAACATCATCATGTCACTGTATCCTACTGTATATTCGTGACGTCTTTACTTTCCCAGCACTGTTACCTGCAAGAAAGAAAAAATGCTAGCAGCTAGCACAACAGTGGCGAACTTCAACATTGCTGTGCGAGCAGTTCTCCTGGCTTTATCATTACTAGAAAGCATTTGAGCTGCCCATCGCAGGTTGAGTCTATTTTTTAAAGATGGCGGTCGCAAACATTTAGTTGATCGTGATAATCCTGCCTTCAGTCCACTGAACCAGTTTAAACCATGCCATGGAACCAGTTTTTCAGTCTGAACGCCGGTAATTTGGCCTTCTAAAAAACAAAGATCTGGTTTGAACATGGGCGCCGGCTCTGGACTAACTCCGGTGGAAAACATACACAACTACGAAGATAAGAAAATGACTAACTGACAAAATAAAGCTTAGCTAACGTCAAATGCAATGTACATGTACGCATTATGAGTCTAGCATTAGGTAATGTTATGTGCTTTATCTGATGTTAATTGTCTACAGTATTATTAAATTATTACATAATTACATATTGCTGATATAAAATGTGTTAGTTTTGTATCAGTATTAGATATTGTTGGACTTGGTTTAAACTGTTTGTCTTCTTGCTAGCCTTTGTTATGCCAGCGACATATGTTATGTGTTCACAATGCGTTGACGTGAGTAATACAGACATAACGCTAATGAAACTTTTTGTAAGTTGCACTGGATAAGAGCGTCTGCCAAATGTCTAAATGTAAAAGAAATAAAAGTTTTATGTGAATAAAACTTGTGTCTTTCATTCCATCCAGTAAATTTGGACAATATGGAAAAAGTTGCGACACGTTCAGAGTATTTCTTTTCTTGTTTTGGAAAACACATTTTCTTGGGTGCACTCATTGTGCAAGAAGTACCAAGAACCCATTAGCTGGCTACACAAAGTGAACAACTAGAGCGGAAATAGCAGAGCAGAAGAACATCACACAGTCTAGTGCAGGGAACGGATTCTGAATTCTGTCAGTTTACAACCACAAGCACAGGCATGTTCATTAAGACCATGTTAAATTCATGTTGTTTGTTTCAGGTGCTAATGGAATTACATGAAGATTTGTCTGTGCAGGTGTTGATTTTTCACCTGACTTGATTTATTGTGTAAAAAAAAACAACAAAGCTTCTTTGGGCAACTGATGGTGAATCATTGAATAAAACCCATGTTTACGGCAGCATTAAATAATACAGTATGTGTTAGAAGAGTGTTATTGCTAACTTTAAAGCTTAGCTTAGCTTAAAGTTACATTAAAGTAACATTTAATATCTAATGATCGTCTCAGAAACCAGATACATGAAATGGCTTTCAGTAAGGGTGTGCAAACTTTTGCTTATGACTGTGCATCCTGTTATTTATGCTGGGATGTGTTTAAATAGATTTGAGAGCAGTGGTTCTTAGCCCTGGGTTCTGATTGGTCAGAAGGTGTTGATTAGTTTTCTAACCGCTCTGACTTTAGGTTTATATTGTGTTCTAATACTGTATATATATATATAAAGTGTTGGTATAGTAACGGCTGAGTGACAGACAGATACATCGGACGAGTGTGTGTAATCACTGGAAATGTTGAAGGAGTCGATGAGGTTGTTGCGGTTTCTTGATGTTTTATGTAATTATTTACACAATAATAAAGTTTGATTAGAATAAAATGGATAGATCGGACATACCAGGTACTTTAAGGATATTATTATTATTATTATTATTATTATTATTAAGAAGAAGAAGAAATGATTAATAATTATTGCCTACCATATAGTGTTTGTGTGTGTCTGTTTGAGATAGATAGATAGATAGATAGATAGATAGATAGATAGATAAAATGCTGTATATGTAAGCAGTATCACACATGAGGTCATGCTGTTGTGCTGAATATCAGCATTCTAATATTCAGTCCAACAGCATGACCTCAAATGTGATATGGCTTTTATACAACAGCTCCACAAACACCATTTATTATCAACAAATTATAATTGTTTTCTTTATTTAACCAGTTATTTTGCTTGACGAACACATACGTTTATGTGCCTGGAGGAACTAACCTATCGTGACTGGTGGAGTTGGCGGCTGACAGTTAGTGTAATTAACAGGAGTGAAAGTAGTTTTAAACTATAAAGTGTTGGACAGTCCTGAGAAACTCACCAGATTAACTTATTAATATTTCCACTTATTCCACTTTAATATATCAGGGGGTTGAATACTAAATAGTGTTCAATGGAAAGTTAGTGCACTATGTAGGGTGTACAATTCCTTGTTCCACACACTAAAAAGTGCCCTTGATCAGGGGTTAAAGAGGGATTTGGGATTCAGCCTTGTGTTAGAAGCGAGATAAAACAAGACGACGACCTTGATTCAGAACGACTCAGAAGTGATCACTGCAGAGACGGCGTGTTGTTTAAGACGACATAACGTTGTTGCTGAAGGTGTTTCTGTGACTGGGTGTGAATGTGGGTTTTGTCAGGCAGCTGCTCTCTCCTCAGTACTGCGGACCGTACAGACCTACTCTCACCATACACTCAGTGTAATATGTATGCTGTTACTGTCCATTATCAGCACTTGTATGAACTGTCAAAACTAACCGTTGTATAATTGGGGTTGAGTCACATGTATGAAGGGAGGTGGCCAGTTTATCAGGTTTATCTAACATATAGTGTGTGTGTGTGTGTGTGTGAGAGAGAGAGAGAGAGAGAGAGAGAGAGAGAGAGAAATTTCTCATGGTATAAACATAAAATCATTTATTGTTCCACAGAATAAAGTATTGGCACCCTTCCATCACCATTTATCAATCCACTGGAGTAGGCATTGGGCAGATACTATTTAGTGGGTGACAATGTGTGTGTGTGTGTGTGTGTGTGTGTGTGTGTGGGATTGTATTGATTGATAGATCTACAAAAAAACAATATATTATTTTATAAATATACATTCATTTATTGGTCCGCATAATAAAGTATTGGCACCCTTCCATCTCATACATAGGTAATGGGCAGGTGTGTTTGGTGAATTATATAGTGTGTGTGTGTGTGTGTGTGTAGCATGACTAATCAATACGGAGCCCCTGATCAAACAGTGCTTTTTTTTCATGCTGTGCACACAGATGTGTTACATGATGATGTCTGCGGCAGGTGTTGTGTGTACGGTATGAGGTGTGTGTCTGAGTGTGTGTGTGTGTGTGTGTCAGAGAGAGAAAGCGAGAGAGAGAGATCGATGGGATGAGTGATACACACACACACACACACACCAGTTTCCTCTTGTCGAGCCTGATACAGGATGACATCAGTGAAACTCGGAGAGTCTGAAACTGGCGCAGGGCCAGAGAAAGAGCTGCACTGTTTAGCTCGAGTCCTGGGAAAGGAGGCGAACAAAGAGGTGAGTAACCGTCCCTCAAACCACAAAGCGAGAGGAACACCTCACAGCTCCTGGGAACCTGAACCTGTCAGGCCTGGTCTCTGTTGCACAACATGTAAAGCGCAGTATCAGTAGGTGTGTGTGTGAGAGTGTGTGTGTGTGTGTGTGTGTGTGTGTGTGTGTGTGTGAGAGAGAGAGAGAGAGAGAGAGAGAGAACCTGAGATCTTATTAACCTTTAATGGTGAACAATAATAAAATGCGTGCAAATCTTTACAGCAAAATATTACAGAATGATAAAAGTGTGTGTGTGTGTGTGTGTGTGTGTGTGTGTGTGTGATACTGTACAGGCTTTTATAAAAACCTGCTCTGAGTCACTTCATCGCTCCAGTGTTCTCCGTGCCTTGATAATGAGAGCTATTTTACATGAGACAATAGCCTTTCAACTTGTTAAACATAGGAATAGGACATGCCGTGTGTGTGTGTGTGTGTGTGTGTGTGTGTGTGTGCGTTTTCATTACACACTAATCTATACCAGGAACTATCTGCAGAAAAAGCTCGAAATAAGTCAGAGTGTAAAAGATTCCCCTGTAAGGCGATAGCCTGCGATGTGTTGCCACGCCGTGTGAGCTGTCATTGTGCAAGCCGCTCGATTTCGGTTTAATTTCACTCATCGCACATCCGGGATCCTGAGCGTCAAGGACACGGGGACCTCACAACGGTAGCTCAAATTAGTACAGCGTAGTAAAAGGTGGACAAAAACCCACGGGTCCTTTACCGATCGTCACCTGTCCAGGTCAGGTGTTTATTGTAGCTTTCAATAAAGAGAAATGTATAATCATTGAAGGTTCCTTTACGGAAGGAGTCTCCAGTGTCAGAGGTGAAGCTAACGGAGGAGAAGAAGAAGAGAAGGTGATGAGGGAGGGACTGTTTATAGCTGCTATAATGTAAAGCGGGAATCACGATGAGCCGCGTGTAGACAAACGGTAACATGGAGTGTGTTGGAGCGGGGTGTGTATAGGGGGGCTGGCACGGGGTGCAGGTTTACTGACCTGTGGGTCTAACGTAGGTTCACCAGATGAGACCATATGAGCCGTCTGTAGCTTACTACAGCGGTGATGTGATATGAGGTGATGTGTTACATTTTCTGACAGGATTTTTAAATAATATTAATGATCTTTAAAGCTAACTCTATCCAGCTAGCTAAAATTGTATAATGTGACAGGATTTCTTACAGTTTTTTTTTTAAAGTGGATTTATAAATGTTAAACAATTTCCACTCTTGATGCTAGTCATGCTAGCTAAAGACCTGATACATTTGCTAAGAGGATTTCTAAATAAGATCCTAATCTTCATTGCTAATGCTAGTCTGCTAAGCTAAAAATTATCATTTACACCTGATAGGTTTATTTATTTATTTTTTAAATATCATATTCACAAACACAGAAGTATTTTTTACTCCTAATGCTGAATTGCTTGCTAACACGCTAATTTAACTGAATTTTTCGATTAGCTTCATTGCTAACCTGGATGAAATCCATCGCATTTTTCCTCATATTTATAATAACTGGCTTTGTTAGTCACACGACATTTTAAGTGCTTTCTGTTTCAAAACTGCAAACATGTCTAAGGCACTAGATGTGGGGGTGAAGGGCGCCATGAGGGTATAACTAGTGACTGAGTCAACAATTAACAGGGGTTGGAGTTGGCGCTAACCAATCATAGGCATCCGTAAGCTGGTGCTGCAGAAGGGTGGTGTAGAAAGTGTAGGAGTGAGAACTTAAGTGAGAGCTTATGTTGTAGACAATCCACAAGAACAGGAATTAAAACATGAAGAGACATGGTGACATAAATGGAGGAAAATAAACAACACCCTCTGACCAATCAGAATTGAGAATTCCACAAAGTTGTAATCTAGCAATAGGAAGAAACCTTGAGAGGAACCAGACTCGACAGGGAACCCATCCTTAAATGGGTGATAACGGATAGCAGGGATTGATCTGAAGACAAACTGTGTGTTAGGAGGCTGGAAGTTCATGCTGGAAGTCTTTAAGTTAACCAGTTCATTATTGGAGGCTCAGGTACAATAGACAGAATGTAATTAAAAACATCTGTACAGACGAAACAGTATATATACCCATATGTGTGTGTGTGTTAATGGGGAGGCATCAGACTTTAAACTGTGTACATTTTCATCTTGTTTTGCATCTGAGCAGCCTCGCTCAAGAGCCCAAAAGGGGCAACTTGGTGATCGTGGGGTTCGAACCTGGGATCTTTTGAACCTTAGTTCAATGCCTTAACCACTGAGTGACCCCTGACTCCTAGCAAACAGGTAACAACCAAAAAACAATAAAAAAAACTTGTGGTCAAGTTTTATTTCTTTGCCCATGTGAGCCTTTTTACTTTTATTTTTTGCTCATTCTTGTTTGTATAAAATGAAATAAAACTCAGTTAACCATATTGCCTTTTTTGGAGGCAATATGATTATATAGATATGTCACTATATATTGCATAATCCTCAACTCTATACATGTTTATAAAAAAACAGCAAAATAAAAATACCTAAGCTTTAAGGGCTACTGTGATGTTTTCCATCCATCCATCCATCCATCCATCAAGGAACCTCTGTAGTCTGTGGTCCGTGGAGGTCAGTGGTGATCGTTGTATTTATTCCCATTTGTACAACCGTGGTAGGACCTCCTGTCAACACTTTCACACTATGGCCAATTTAGGAACGCCAATTAGTCTAATCTGCACGTCTGTGGGAGGAAACTGGAGAACCTGGAGGAAACCCACCAAGCACAGAGAGAGACCATGCAAACTCCATGCAGGCAGACCTGACACAGGAATCAAACCCAGGACCTGAAGGTGCGAGGCCACAGTGCTTGTGATATATATGCAGAAGAATTTTTTCCTACAAATGCTGCAGAAAGCTTTATATGTTTTTTGTTTGTTTTAACATATAAATTTTTGTCATGTTAAAGAAAGACACGCGCATGTGATGTCGGTTTCACTTCATTTTATTACAACATCTCATCAAACACTGTTCAGACATCCATACAGGAATAATAATTAAAAAAGTGATTAAATGGATGAAGAAATCAGTGAGTGCCAGAATGTCATGCAAATGTGTGTGTGTGTGTGTGTGTGTGTGTTTGTGTGTGTCAGTGTGTTTAAGTGAAAAATCACAAGTCCTTCTTGCCTTTACGGCATTAACCCTGACTGTTTAAAATAAACAGCATTATATAATTGTCTTCCACAAGAAGCATAAGATTTAGTGTTTTAGCAAAAACAACAACATTATTTTACATTATCACATCGTATCGTATCATATCATATCATATGTACACAGGCACTGGAGTCCACGAATCGATGCTGTATCTCAGAGATAACGAGTGCGAGCCGTTAAAACAAACCGGAGATCCATAAGAAGGCAAGTTTTTTTCAACCGTAAACAGGGCGTAACTTTGGAGTGAGTCTCTAGTCTATCCTCAAGATCTAAACATCTCCGTGATGGACAAGAACTCCCCCGTGGGTTCGAGGTCCATTTGCAACACAATGGCGACGCTGGAGATGCTGCTTGGCTGAACAAACTCAATCCCGCGCTCGTGAAGTCGCCTCTTAATTGTTCAAAGGGAGGCGTCGGGTCATCTCTCGCATATGAAAAGTCTCGTCTGACAACGTGACGCTGAAGACAAAGAGAGTCGGGGTTTAACCCTTTCAGCTCCTCGCGCCGGGCCGCAAGCTCTCAAACCCTCACACAGGATGCGCTCACACACTCGTCATTTACACACTAGAGGTCATCACCATGATGTTTATTAAATCTCAGCGCTTGTCTTGATTTACTTCTGTTTTTTTTTGTCTGCAGTTCAATCCACGTTAAGGCTTTTGCTCTAATCCGCGATTGTAATTGTTATAAGAGACGTCTTTCGTATGAAGGTAAGGAGTCTCCAGTGTCAGTGCTGTATAACGCCTTTTTAACATCTTTAGGTGTTTTGTTTCTTTTCTACAATGACAATTTTTTAGCTTAGAAAAAGACACACACTTGTTTATCAAACAAACCCCGACCCTGCTTTGTTCTTGTGTTTGCTGAGGTACAAGCTGAATAAATCACTAACCACAGCAAGTGCTGTTATAGGAAACTAATCATTTCCCCGCTCGGCTCTGTTTGTTGGTTTTGTTTGCGCGTGCTCGTTATCTCCTGTTTCACATGACGTGACGCCATGACGTAATGATTCCAGAAAAGTTTTGCAATCCAGCGCTCCGAGCTTTGTCCCCCGGAAAAACAGGCAATAAATAATAAATTCCACCACAGTACACGGTTTGACCCACAGGATCAGATGAAGCAAAAGAATTTTTTCCAGCTGCATTTGGAAAAAGCTTTAGCGCGCCTGTCCGACAGTCTCATCTTCTTGGCCTTCCTGGCCTTGTGTTTGATGGCTGCGAAAATGGCGGCGTCGAAGGCCTCCTTCAGGTTCTTCTGCGTCAGAGCCGAGCACTCCACGTACTCCGTGGCCCGGATCTTCTCGGCCAGGCTCCGAGCCCGGGAACTGAGCACGGGCTTCACCTTGTACCGGTCCAAGTCTATCAGGACGTTGACGTCCAGCAGGAGGTCCGACTGAGTCCCGACCAAAATGATGGGGGACGTCGGGTTGCAGGAGCGGATCTCCGGGATCCATTTCTTCGTGATGTTCTGGAAGGACGTCGGGTTGACGACGCTGAAGCAAAGCAGGAAGACGTCCGTGTGGGCGTAGGACAGGGACCGGAAGCCGTCAAACTCCTCCTGAAATGTTGGAGAGAGGCAGAGATAAGAACTCAACGCATTCCTTCACACATTGCTCATGCCGCGGTTTAATGTTCTGACCTGACGTGTCTCTCGTGAGTTTTTGTGGATAATAATCACAAATAGATTCACATAAAGGAAGTTTCAGTGCATTCTGTTTCACTCTGCTCTCATGTTAAATCTCTACCGATCATCTCTCACTAAGCGACACGTCATGTAAGAATGTCAAAAACGTTTCCTGAGTGTATCAATGCCACACACATCCCTGTAATTACGCAACACTTTGCTTTCTATTATGCAGACAAATCAAGAACAGACTCAAAGAAATTGGTTTTATTATCTATGTCTCATGTTTAATCTTACTGGAGCATTTATATTAACTTTATTTTTATTACTGGTTTCCACGTATTACTGTAAAACCACATATGCATACAGCCAAAACTTTTATTTTCACTTTTAAAAATGTACTTTCACTGCCTTACTTTTTACTTAAGCCATTAAAGTTTGTTACATATTAAATAATAACTACTGTGGTATATATAAATATAAATGTAGCCTATAATCATATAATATAGAATTATTACACATGGTAAGTCATAAATAAGAAACTGACATTAATATTGTGTAATTTGGCATGACTTTTTTTAAGATTCTCTATATTAAAATTTTATTTTAAGAATGAATATAAAAAAATACTAATTTATTAAAAATAAACCATGATTAAACAGTACCTATATATAAAATGTAAATATTATAATGATAAAATAATTATAAAATGTTTACATAATGCATACATACTGTATTCAAATTATTATACACAGTTACAGCTAAATACTTAAATAATTATAAAAAAAATAAAACAAATAATTTTAATAAATATAATTAAATAAAAAGATATAAAATTAAATTGGTTAAAATAAATTATGAATTAAATAGTCATTATATTAAAATATAATAATTAAAATTTTATCATAAATAATACTATTATTTGGCCAATAAATAATTACAATTTAATAGAAAGATTATAATGGTAAAATATATAATTTTCCTAATTATTTTTTTTTTTACTTTGATTTTTAAATACAGAGTAAACCTTGGGTAATAAATGATAATACATATAATAATAAATTTTAATTATTATAGATTACTCTATATATAACTGAATAAATGATGTGCTGTAGGTTATCCAGATGTTATCTTTGGGTTTAAACCTCTGTTAATCCTGTGTTAATAATCTCTACTTTAAGAGGAACAGAGTGTAGTGTACTTTAACCCAGTACAGGGTTGGTTCTGTCTCACCTGGCCAGCTGTGTCCACCAACTGGATCCGGACAGGAGCTCCGTCAACCTGGACTTGTCCTGAAGAACATATCAATAATAATAATTATTATTATTATTATAAAGGTTAATAGTTAATACAGGATACGTAGCAGTGGCGTTGATGATGTCCGTATGACGTCATCAGTGAGTTTAAATAAACATAATGTTTTAAAATGTGTGCAGGAGATTGTTATTATTGTTGTTGTTTACCTGCGAAGACGTCGAAGGCGGTCTGTTTGTAGTCAGTGGGGTATCCGTTATTGGTGTAGCTGATGATCATGCTGGTTTTGCCCACAGCTCCGTCTCCCACCAGCATGCAGCTGATCGCCGGCTCCGGGTCCGAGTCGGGCGCGTGCGCGTGCTCGTGCTCGTGCGCCTGCTCCATGCACACCGGAGGAACGCGCGCCTCTGGGTAGGAATAATCCATTTGGGGTGGCATGTCAAACCCCTGGGCTTTGATCAATCCCCTTCTGGAAGACCACTGAAGCTCTGTCAGAGTGAGTAGAGTGGTCACGGCATTAGTCCCAAAGCTCACACACTCCTGTCACTCACACACACACTCACTCTCTACAGACACTGAGCTCACACACAAGTGGAAGTTCCCTTACTACTCCAGGACTCATTTGCATCGCCACGCCCAACGCCCCTATTTGATGACGTCACTGTTTTCTTTTACTTTTTCCTAAGATGTACTGTTCTGATTTTATTACTTCTGTATTTTTTTATGTAAATTAATGATATATTTATACATTTTATAATGTATGTAGTTCACCAGAGAAGCCTGTAAACACTGTTTTTATTATTGTGGCTTTGATATGAAAGAGCTTGATGACTTGGCACATGTAAATCCATATTTAAGTGTGTATATACCAAAAGATAGAAAGATAGAATACTTTATTACTCTTTTATTAATTAATTATAAGAGGCTTTCCTTTTTTTTATCTTTAATTTTTCAAATTAAATCAAATTTAAATTTTGCATTTCCATAATATTCTCTGTTGTAGAATGAATGTTTTAAAAAATGGTTTTAATCAGTATTTTATATAAATATAGTTTATTTGTCAACAACAACTGTGGAAAATAATTGTTTGAGAAAAATGTCTTTAAGCATTTTTACAAAATAAGAAGAGACATTTCAAAATGCACTCATCCTATTTATTAATCTGTTTACTGTATATGTTTATTTATTTGTTCACTCTAGTATACTATACAAGGTACAAGCTTTTCTTCGAATGAGCCGCTGGCGACATCTAGTGGACGGTACCCGAACTGCAGGTTCTACATTCGAATCACATGACTTTGTGGTCACGTGACCAGAGGCCACCTCTGTACTGATACACACAGGGACAGTCTCGTTGAGATTTTGCGCTTATATCAGCTTTAATTCGCGTTTTATTTCCGTCCTCATTATCTTATGGCTTTATATTCTTATTCGAGTGTTGCTCCGAGGGTCTGACCGGCCTGAAGCCGTGGAGCTGCTGTTATTTAGCCGGGTGTTAGCTAAGGCTAGCTGGCTGTACTGTGGGCCTGAAGGCCTGGAAGTCATGCAGATGGATTTAAACTGATTTCTGTGATTAGTTCAGTATTAAAGATAACCATGGCGACTATTCTGGATGACTATGAGGACTCTCAGATGCTCAGACACCCGACTCAGGCCAGGCGCCTTCCTGCGGCCGGTATGATCGGGATAACTCACTCAGGTACACACGGGGTGTTTACATCACATGACCTGTCATAAATACTACACATGGGGGGGGATGATTTCAGTTATTCATCACGATTATTTTCTCTGGTGATTCGTCTATCACCACTAAATATATTTATTAAAATATATAGGTTTCTAGTTGAGGTAGTAATAGTGTTGCAGTTCATCTATAATCCTACAGACGGCGCTGTAAATCATTCACAGATTTTTAGGCACAACAGCGCCCTCGTGTGGTGGGAAGTAAGTTTTTTTTAGAACTGTAATAAAATCTTTAAAAAAAAAAAGTTATTTAAAGAAGTAATTCTTACAGAATCTCAATATAAATAAATTAATTTATCGTGACACTATGGTTTTTGGTGATCCCTGGTGATTCCCGTCCCCGCTAAATACATTATAATATATACAAGTAGATTTATCCCCTATAGGCATGTGAGTAAATAAATAGATAAATATAGAAGATGTATTGTTCTTATCCTTCCTCGTTGCATTAAAAATAAATCGTATACTGGTCAGTACTGATGCCTCGCACCTCCAGGGTCCGGGTTCGATTCCCGCCTGGGTTAGGGCTCCAGGCCTCCTGCAATCCTGTACGGTATAAGGGCTGTACAAAGTGAGGGTTATAATATTTACATCCACACATTTTCACTGCTGGGTTAAATAAATAAAGAGTTTTAATAGTAATAAGTACTAATTATATGTTAGGACATACACATCACTGTAAATACAAAGAGTCAGCCCAAAAAGTGTATACACACTTCTGGAAAAGAAAAATAGTATGATGTGTTATTACATTAATAGAATATTAATAAGGATATAATATTATTATATCCTATATCAACATATAACATATTGCAATTAAATTTTTTATTAACTTATTTATACAAGTTTTTCATTTTCTGAAGTGTTAGAATAATAACTTAGATATGTTACGTGTAAATAACACATTTTATAAATCATAATATAAAGTAGTTTTAAATATATAATCTCTCTGAGCATTTCTGCTGTAATAAATATGTTGTAATTTAATACATATCCAATTTCCTGTGGTGTAACAAATAAATGATAAAATATATAATATATAAAATATATTGTTATAAAAAATAAAATGATGCAGTCAGCAATCAGGTGTTGGAGACACGGTTTTGTTTCAGCATCAGTAAAATTTAAGTTTGCTCGCGTATTATTTAAATAAAGACATTAAATGTTATTAAATGCTACAGGTTGGATCTGTGATTTATTTTATTTTATTTTTTTAAATAAATAAGAGCGTGTGTCATTGTGACCAGGATAACACTCAGAGAGACCTGCAGCACTTCCTGCTTCCTGTACTGGAGGGCTGTTGATCAGCACTGGTGTGAATGGAAGCAGAGTGGTCAGGATCACACGGGTCTGTTGTCTGACCCGGTCTGATTAACGAGCTCTGTAATGGAGTGAATGTGTGTAAATCAGCGTCTCTGTCTGGAGCGAGTGAAATAAAAGGAGCCGTGTGATGTGTTCATTAACAGCTCATTAGTGTGAGTGTATAGTCGGGTCGTTACAGACCAGTTTGTGTAAGTTAATCTGCAGCCTTAATCTTTCATACAGGTTTATTTTTTGCTTAAATGTGATGATTGTGTTAAAGAAACGTCCCTTAGTTTATTTATTTATTTAGTTAATTAATTCAATTTGTTTATTTATTCATTGCTTCCTTCATTCTTTTATTTATTTATTTATGTAGGGAAGCTGGGGTGTTTGATCTCCATTTGTTAAAAAAATGCCAATGGTTAAGTTTATATATATGTATGTATGTACTTTGTATTTATTTATTAGTTCACTCATTCATTCATCAAGTTTATTTATTTACTTATTTATTCACGTTTTTATTCGTTAATACTTTTAGTTATGCACTTTTTGTTTGTCCGTTTGTTTGTCATTCATTCATTTATTTTAAGCTGGGATTTTAGGGATTTCTATCTGTTTAAAAACAATAATAATAATAATAATAATAATTCTTATTAAGTAGCGCTACCTTCACAGCTGTGCGCCTTTTAGAAAAAAAAACCTGATTAAACTCCAAACTGTTTCTAAACTATATATACTACAGATTAGAGATTATTAAGGTACAGCTGCTGTAGAAACAAAACCACACACTTTTTTCTCTCTTGAAACAGTCAGAGGTTTTATCTAAATGTAATATTTACTGAGGAAGCGGCGAGGGCAGGAGGAGTCTCCAGTGTTAATGTTTTTCAGTGACGTTACCTAACGATCCATATTGATTTTTAACTTGTATTGGCTATTAGAGAGCAGAATTTTGATGCTGCTTTGAACTGTGAACGTCTTCGTCATCTGTTCCTGGACGTTTTACAGAGTTAAATCTCATTATAAAGACATGGAGTGTGTGGTGGTGTGTTCTTTAATTGAAAAAAAAAGACATTACTGATGGAAAACTGCTGTGGTGTGAGAGGAGTCAAACACATCGACACACCCTGATTTATTATAATAATGATTTTTTTTTAATCAGATTTATTTATTATATATATTATTTTATATATTTGTATTTAAAATGTTTTTTAACTATAATTTATTTAATTATATTTAGTTTTACATAATTTATATTATTTATACTAATAATATATCAATAATTATATGAATTATAATATATAATTTTATCCAGTTTTTAATTTTATAATTTCTAAAGTGTTAATATTATGATCATCATTTTTTTTGTGACACTTTGATGCAGAATATAGGCCAAATATGTCTCTTAACCCCTCTGTTCTTTCCTCTCGTGTCCTGCAGGTTTCGTGAACCTGAGGCTGGAGGAAGAAAAGCCGATCTTCAACAAGCAGAGGATCGATTTCTCGCCGCCTGAAAGGATCAATCAGTTGGCTGTGTGCAACAATCAGCTGTGCATGAGTCTTGGGAAGGACACTCTGCTCAGGTAACGCCACACCACTTACATTTCAAGTTTTCCAGGAATGTGACGAGCTTTGACGGTGATTGGATTAGCTCTCGGGTCAGACTTGATCGTCATGTGTGATCTCACATCATCGGTGCTAACGATTTCAAACAATTTCATTTGAATGTGTAAAAAAAAAAAAAAAAAAAGCTTAGATGTGCAGTCATGAAAGTGACGGCGGTGTGTTTGATGCAGGATCGATCTGGGGAAACCGGATCAGCTAAACCAGATCGAGCTGGGAAGAAAAGACGATGGTAAAGTGCACAAACTCTTCCTGGACCCGACAGGTAACTGTTCCTCCTCTCCAAGTGGTTTACTTGTGTTAGATTAAAAAAAAATGGAGTGTGGGTCAGGTAGGGGTCATCCCTATGTTCCCAAAGTCCTGAGGTCCCCTGATTTATCCCTCACGTAATGTAAGTGTCACAAAGAGCCCAATGTTCCCCTGGTCTATATAAGACATAAAGGAAAACTGAAAATCATGTTCTCCAGCTCTTTAGTGATGAAATATATGAGGAGATTTTCTTTAGAGACCTTCAAAGCTACAGAAAGGGATACATTTTTTAGAGTTTTTAATTCTGTTTAAAAGTTTTAAAACTCGTTCCAATAAAATAAATTGGATAATATTTAGGAAATGGGTCACACTTGCCTCAAAGTAAGAATATGAGAGAAACCAAATAAAAGGTTGGTGTGGTGTTATGTGAAAAATTAACTAGGGAACATAGTTTAAAATAATAATATTTAACTATTCACTTTTCTTTTAGCTCTGCTTTAATATTTTTTGGAGTATTGATGATAAAACAATGTGTAAAAAGCCTCCTGTTTAAATTTCTGTATATATATTTTTAGAGAAAAAAATATGAATTTTTTACATATTTATTTTATAAGAATAATAATAGAGTAATAATGATAATAATATAGTTATTATATATAAACAGCGGTATAAAATGGAGAACATAAAGTTTACAAAATTATAGACAATATTTTAAGAAACCTATTCTGTCACTAAACTAAGACCAGATATAACAAGGTTTCTCTCATCTATTGAAACCGTCATTTTCATGATGCTGTTAAACAGTTTATTTGTAATTTTTTTGATAAATTTCCCAAAACATTCTCAAGCGTTGTCTAAACCCTGGTTTCTCAAAGTGTGTTCTAATTTAAATTTAAATTAGAAATTAAAAAAGTAACTAAAACTAATAAAACAAAGCAAAGTGAGATCTTCTAATCTCACTGGGTTGTGTTTAAGTATGTAAAAGTTATTGATGCTAAATAAACTAGTTATAATGTATTATTATTATTATTATTCATTTGGAAACACCCAACCAATCCAAAGCATTTCTTGTGCTGCAGGATCTCACTTGGTGATCAGTCTGACCACGAGCGAGTGCGTCTACTTGAACAGAAACACACAGAAGGTCCGCAGCCTCTCTCGGTGGAGGGGACACTTAATAGAGAGCGTGGGCTGGAACAAGATTCTGGGCAACGAAACAAACACCGGCCCAATTCTTGTCGGAACCAGCCAAGGCATCATTTTCGAGGCGGAAATCTCAGCTTCTGAGGGTTCCCTTTTCAACACAAACCCGGACCAGTACTTCAGACAGGTCCATTCCTTGGAAGAGGACGGAAACCCGGCACCGGTCTGCTGCCTTGAGGTGGAGCGCGGGATTGAGTCGAAGTACTTAATTATTGCCACCACTCGCAAACGCCTCTTCCAGTTCGTCGGCAAGTTAGCCGAGGGTTCTGAGCAGCAAGGCTTTAGCTCGATCTTTTCTCAAAATCAGGATCTCTGCCCAAGCTTTCAGGAGTTTCCTGTCAACATGGGCTACAGCGAGATCGGTTTCTACACCTGCAAACTCCGTTCAAGCCCTAACTCCTTCGCCTGGATGATGGGAAACGGGGTTTATTACGGCAACTTGGACTACTCGCGGCTCGACTCGCTCCTCACCGACGTCCGGGTTTGGGAATACACGCCAGACATCGACTTCAGCTACAGCAAGCCCATCTCCATCGTTCTCACCCAGTTCCATTTCCTGCTCCTGCTTCCCGATCGAGTCAAGGCCATCTGCACCCTGAACGGGCAGGTTGTCTACGAGGACGTCTTCCCGGATAAGTTCGGCCCCCTCAAAAAGATGATTAAGGATCCCGTCGGCGGACTGGTCTGGATCTACACAGAGAAAGCCGTCTTCCGGTATCATATCCAGAGGGAGTCCAGGGATGTCTGGCAGATGTACATGAGCATGAAGAAGTTCGACCTGGCCAAAGAGTACTGCAAGGATCGACCCGAGTGCAAGGACGTGGTGCTTGCCAAGGAAGCGGAGCACTGGTTCCAGAGCAAACGCTATCTAGAGAGCGCCAAGTGCTACGCCCTGACTCAGAACTACTTTGAAGAGGTTGCGCTGAAGTTCATCGAAGCCAAGCAGGAGGAGGCTCTGAAGGAATTCCTGTTGCGCAAACTGGACAGTCTCAAATCCGGCGAGAAAACTCAGATCACGCTGCTCGTCACCTGGTTGACCGAGTTGTACCTGAACCGTCTCGGGGGACTGGACGGGAACGACAGCAAGAAAGCGCTGTTTCAAGAAACTCGGGAGGAGTTTCATCGTTTTATGTCAAGCATCAAGCACAAGGACTGCTTCTACAACAACCGGAGCACCATCTACGATCTCCTGGCAAGCCACGGCAACGTTGATGACATGGTCTATTTTTCCGTCATCATGCAGGACTACGAAAGGGTCATCTCTCACCACTGCCAGCATGATGACTACGCCGCCGCGCTCGACGTCCTCTCCAAGCACTGCGACGAGAAGCTCTTCTACAAGTTCTCCCCGGTTCTCATGCAGCACATCCCCAAGAAAGTGGTGGATGCCTGGATCCAAATGGGCAACCGGCTCGACCCTAAGCAGCTGATCCCAGCGCTGGTGAACTACAGCCAGATCGGCAGCACCCAGCAAATCAACGAGACCATCCGTTACATGGAGTTCTGCGTGAACGAGCTTGGCGTGAAGGAAGAGGCCATCCACAATTATCTGCTGTCGCTCTACGCCAAGTATAAACCAGATTCCTTGCTGTGGTACCTCGAGCAGGCGGGAACGCACGCCTCGGAGATACACTACGACCTGAAATACGCCTTGCGCCTCTGTGCTGAACACGGCTATCGCCAGGCGTGCGTGTTGGTCTACAGAATCATGGAGCTGTACGAAGAAGCTGTGGATTTAGCCCTGCAGGTGAGGACGCCGCACTGATCCAGCACAAACGCCAAGAAAATTGGCTGAAATATAGAAAAAAAAAAATCACAAAAACACATTATTATAATAGCAGAATTTTTTGGGGGTAAAATTGTTTTTGAAATTTTGTTTTTAAAACCGCCCAAATGTTAACAGCATGTGCTCACTACATAGGATATATGATTTGGACATACAGTAGGTCCCCGACTTACGAACGGGGTCCATCCCGAGAGACTGTTTGTAAGTTGGAAAACAGTCCAATTTGTAAGCACACCAAAAATAGGTGGGAAGTGAATACAACTTACTATTACAAGTTACTATTGGTAGTAAGTGTAAGTTTTTAAAGTTGCATAGTAGAAGGAGCGAGTTGCTCGGTCTGTCCGCTGTGCTTTGGTAAGCTTTTCTTGCGCCAGGAGAGACTCAGTCAAACACACACTGTCAGAAAGGTCACTGTTTATTAACAGCAAAAGATAAGGTTTTTATATGTTTGACCAAACGCCTGTGCCATCGACATATGTTACTACATAGAACATGAACCATTGTAAATGTCCTGGTGAGATCCCAAAAAAATTAAAAGAGATGAAGATAGTGAGGTGTCCGTCCAGAGACGAATCACAAGATGTTGGCTTGAGTCAGGGGGAGAGGGGGAAGGAGACAGAGGAAGATAGAGAGAGAGACAGAAAGAGAGAATGGAAAGGTGAGCGTGGGAGCGTTCACACCTTTAAGAACAGATGCAAGAGAAGACAGGAAGATAGCAGCAGGAAAGATTTAACACATTAAAATCAGATCTATGAGGAAGAGAGTAAAAATAACTTCTTTATATATAAAATAATTCTAACAGTAAGTTAGCAGGTGAAATATCCCCCAAAAAACATATAAATTTAATTTTACTTTCATTTTATTGACCCTGTTTTTATTTTGAAAAATGTAACCGATCGTCTCCCTTTTACTTCCGTCCCACGCACCACTCTCTGCATCGGTTTGGATGCCTGATAAAAATTAAGCTAATGTTGTTACAAGCTATAAAAACAAACATCTCTGGAGAGCTGCTTTATAAAGAAAAATTACCAAATGATGAGACAGTCGATGGACTCTGAGACAAAAAGAAAGCTGCACTTAAAAGGAAAAGCCCAAGAGTCCTATCTAAATTATGGGTTTATCGCAAACAGGTGATTTACACACTCCAAGCCCGAAAAAAAAAGGCACAAAAGCACTGAAAACCATGCTTCAATTTCCAACAACCTATCGTTGTAAAACCTGGTTCTCTGCAAACAAGAATTAAATTATGGAGCAGATTGGACACGAGGAAGGTCGTGTGCTGTATTTATCTTGCACTTTATGATACTTTGTTACAAGCAGTGAAAAATTGTCTTCGGGAAAAAAAACAAACAAACAGATTATTAGTGTTTTTGGTGGTGAAATTGGGACCTACTCATTATTAGGTGGTTAATCATAATGTTATGGTTTACTATTGTTGATTAATTAACAACTACGAGACTTGCTACGCCCTACTAATCACCTTTCTGTGAGGGCACAAATATTAATGATAGAGCAAGTTGTTGAACATTGTTCTTGTGTTTCAGGTGGACGTCGATTTGGCCAAGTCGTGCGCCGACCTCCCCGAGGACGATGAGGAGCTAAGGAAGAAGCTGTGGCTGAAGATCGCCCGTCACGTGGTTCAGGAGGAGAAGGACGTGAAGAAGGCGATGAACTGCCTCTCCAGCTGCAACCTGCTGAAGATCGAGGACATCCTGCCTTTCTTCCCAGACTTTGTTACTATCGACCACTTCAAGGAGGCCATCTGCCTCTCACTGGAGGAGTACAACCAGCACATCGAGGAGCTCAAGCAGGAGATGGAGGAGGCCACGGAGAGCGCCAAGCGCATCAGAGAGGACATCCAGGAGATGAGGAACAAGTACGGCGTGGTGGAGTCGCAGGAGAAGTGCGCCACCTGCGACTTCCCCTTACTCAACCGGCCCTTCTATCTCTTCCTGTGCGGACACATGTTCCACTGCGACTGCCTCTTCCAGGAGGTCACGCCGCACCTATCAGGGTACAAGCAGAGCAAGCTGGAGGAGCTGCAGAAGAAGCTCGCCGCCGCCACGCAGACCACCAAGTCTCGCCACAGACCCAAGGAGGAGGACACAGAGAGTCTGGGGAAAGGCCAGGGCGGCAGAGAGCAGATCAAATCCGACATCGATGACATGGTGGCGTCCGAGTGCGCCTACTGCGGCGAGCTGATGATCAGATCCATCGATAAGCCTTTCATCGATCCAAACAGGTTCGAGGAGGAAAAGTCCAGCTGGCTCTGAAACTGAGTTTTCTCCTAATTCTTCTGTACAGTGCGCCTGGGCTGTCTCCCCTCCATGTATGCGAGTGTGTCGACATTTCAATGCTTTCTGAATGTCTGTGTTACTAAATACTGAGACGAGAAGCAGCAAGATTTAATGATTTAAAGGTTTTCAGCTGAATCACAAATGCCACTGCCCGTGCCACAGTATGTGTAAAGCTCTAACTGCATTATCATGTATTAGATGACTCGTTATACTAATAAACCATACAGCATCGTGTCTCTGTCTCAGTTATTCATCAGAACCTGCAGCATAAAATATAGCACAGATTATCTTTTACTGCATACGAAAACAATTACTTCTCCCTTTTAATCCTCTTTTTCACTCTTGTTTGGCCCCTTCCTCTTTTTCATCTTATCCTCCTCTTCTCCTGCTTATTAGTCCTCCTTCTTCTTCCCCTGGTCTTTGACCTACTCCTCTTTTGATGTCCTTCTTCTTCCAAATATTTGTTCTCCCCGATTTCCCCCCTTTTTCTCCCTTATCCTCCTTCTTTTTTTTTTTCTATTTTGTCCTCTTCCTCTTCTCCATCTATCCTCATTTTCTTCTGTTTTTAATCCTCCTCTTCCTGATCTCATCTTCTAAATCTTTTTCATCTCGTTCCTTTTCCAATTATTTGTCCTTCTTCTCTTTTTCTTCCCCTGTCCTCTTCTTATTCTTCTTTATTGTAATACAGTGTTAATATTACTGTATTATATTTGCTACCAAATTTATTTTATACATATATAATTAGGTACTCTAGGACAAAAAAATATTTAAATATTTAACTGCATGACAAACTATAACAAATGCACTCTTACTCTTGTATTTATTTATTACTAAGTATCAATAACTATTATTATTTAATATTAGTATTATTATATTATGTTAATATGAATTCCTTTTCCTTATTTTAAAACAATGGTTTGATCTGTTTCCTGGCTGAATTATTTAGTTTATAGGGTATATATTTTTTAAAGTATATAATCATCTATGTAATCAGGTTTTCTACATTATATTTACTACATAGATATATACACACAAAACATACAACCCTATCATCAGGCTTTCAAAATACTGCAGCCTTACTTGCTTTAAAATATATTTTGGTGTTCCCAGCATGTACAGTATGTGCAAAATAACAAGCCAAGAGAAAGTGCCGCACACTATGTTATTGCTCGAATTATGACAGCCCACACACACACACTCACACACACAATGCTTATAGATGGGATGTGTGAGGCGTCCTTGACTCAAGTGTTGTTTAATCTCGATGTGTACAGTTAAACAAATATCGAGACTTGCTTCTTCTTCTTATCAGTAGCTTCTTAAAATTCTGCTGTATTATAAATATCTAATTACAAAATCTAACAGTTATATAATTGTTCTGTACGAATGTTTAAAATACAGTACGACAAATTACAACAAACGTACTCCTACTTGTACTACTATTACTAATTATTATATAATCAATAGTAGTATTATATTATATCATAATATTACTTCCTATATCTTCTAAAATGATGCCTCAGTGAGCTTCGGGCTGAATGATTTAGTCTGCATTATAAACTATAAATTTGAATAAAATTACTTCTATTATTAATTATTATTATTAAAAAATAAATAAATACATGTGTCACAATATGTCACAATATATGTGATTATAATTAGTCTATTTACTTTAATGTTTTTTCAATGGCTCGTTATAATAAATAGTATTTTTATATATGTGTAAGGTTTAATTATATTATGTATGTGTATATATACACTGCATTTACGCAATACTAAGTTTGTAACAAATACAAATATAAAAGTCTCGCGATATTTTGAAGCGGTAACGATGACGTCAGACGCACATCAGCGGAGTTGGAAGTCTGCAAGGCATCACGAGTCGATCACAGAACACGGCATTTCTGTTAAATCATGTAAATGTGCTTAAAAACGGCAATATATCGGTTTACATATGGTCAAATGTGAGTAATAGTGTGTGTAGTGTGTGACAGTAGAATAATCACACCGCGATGTTGTGGGTAAATCAGGATCTCGCTGCGGGAGAGGCTCGGTGGTCGATTATACATGCCTGTTCTGTGCTCTGTCCTCGCCATGGCGCCGTTGTCCCTGCTCGCTCGGTTACTGAAAGTGGCCGCCTCTCTCTCTGCTGCTGCCGAGTCCACCGCCTCAGTCTCTCTCCTTGGTTCACCAGCGCCATTTTGGAGAGCGAGCGGCGCGGCGAGTCGGCAGCAGCGGAGACAGAGCGGAAACACGGGGCGACGAGGTGAGCCTTCGCTTATGAGGAGGGACACGGTGGGGGAGCGTTGGGGGGTAAAGATGGCCGGGAGCGCCAGAGACTGTTACACAAGTCCGGATCGCGCGAGCGCCGTGGCCTCGTGCGTGTCAGAGATCCGCGCGAGCGGGGTGTCCTCGCGCGCGCGGACGGAAACGATCCTTAAAAAAAACAATAAATACAACATGTCGCCCAAGTTTCTTATTTACCCTACAATGCATGTGGCCTTAAAGACACAGGGCCTGACTGTGATATTTATTCACAAAAAATGACCCAATACAAACCGGATTAAACACCTTCGCTAGCTTCCTCGCTAACGCTAACTGCTCAAGGTTACCGAGCAGGGCTGTGCACGCGCCGCACGTTCACCTGCAAACCGTCCCTAAATTCAAGAAGCGACCGTTATTTTCGTTATTTCGGTTGAATTATGCTAACAGGCTAACCTGTATGTCACAGTGTCAGACTTTAACGTTAAGCTAAACCTACGCATAGCCTGGCTAGCTAGCATAGCATGATAGCCAGATTGTAGCTAACTATAACGCCTAGCTTGGGATCTAATCTAGCTAGCTAATCGGCTAGTTGTACAAGAGGTTTTTTTTTTTTTTTACACAGTTTGTTTTCTTTCATACATACAAAACCAACCCATAACGTGTTCCACATGCGTATGTATAAATTGTTTGTTTTTATTGTATTTTTGTTTGTTTGTGTGTTTTAATGTAGTTCAGGTACAACGTAAAAGGTGGGAGTCGATTCTTTATAAAAGAGAGTCGACTCTTATGTATTTAAATAAGAACAGGGAGTCGAGTCTGCTTTGAAAAAAAGAATCGGTTCTTTAGGTTCCACCATGGTAGCAAAGGGGGAATTGGTTCACCTGATTGAGAGTCGATTCTGAACAAACTGGTGTCAGTAACCATGGTTTCTTCACACCAAAGACATTATCTCAAAATAAAATGAATACATGACATTATTATTTTTGACATAATTAACAAACATCCTAGTAAAATAGATTTAAACCGACTTAAGAGATATAGCTACTTCAAAAAAACTTACTAGCCCTAAACCACCATAAACTGTTAATATTTACACGCATACCATTTAAGTGTTAACATCAGTTATTTAATATTATATATATTTTTTACAGTATTTATGTATTTAACAGCAATAATTTCATACTGAAATGTTTAAGATCTCACCCTGTTTTATTAACCATTTAATATAAGTGTGGAAACTCACAAAACGCAGGTGTGACAATAAATTTAAGATTGTCTATTGTGTGTGTGACAACGTCTTGCCATACACATAAAAAAATGATTTATGATATAAATGAGAGATTTAAATGGTAGAAAACTTAATTATGTTTTCAGGGATGTTTGATGCTACTAACAGAAAACATACAAATGAAAGATCAAATTCGAACTGTACACACACTCATACACCGACACCACTTGCACGTTACACAAACTCGGCTGGGAGTTATTGCCACATCCCACGTACAGTCCTGACCTCGCTCCAAGACATTTCCACATGTTTGGGCCTTTAAAGGAGTTCCTGGGAGGCCAGGATTTCAGACATTCAGACGATCATGGCTCCAGCGTACTGAGAGAAATTTCTACCTTGATGGTATCCAAACACTAGTAAAACCATGGAATAAGTGCATTAGTGTAGCAGGGGGTTATACAGAGAAATAAATTTAAATGATTTATGCTGCACAATAAGTCATTTTCACTCGTTAAAACAAAGCACAATCAGATTTCAGTTCATACAGTGTTACATAAGAGCAGCAGTATTTGGGTGAGGGTTTATTTTTAGTAAGTACTGAAGGAACTGAAATCTTCATGTTTTGCAATTGGTATATTGGACCCATTTGCCCTCTATTTGTTCCATGTTTAAACGTCTACTTTAATAGTTGAATAATCTCTAGGTGTTTGGAGCGAATACCCGGTTAGTCACGTTATGGATCACTGGATTATTCAGTGGCACCGCTTTAGATTCAGCTTTTAAATGTAGCTTTAGGTTGTTTTAGGTGTGTCTTAAATAATAGGGAAGAGAATGAAGGCAGGTACCTCGTTCCTAAATATATCTGTTAATAAACTTTTCTGCTGAGAGACAGGTAATAATAAAGAGAAGACAGGGAAAGAAGAAAGAGCACGCATACACAGAGTTCATAAAACAAATTGATCGACTTATTAATTAAAGAACAAAATACTGTCATACTGTTACAGTAAAATAATCTGTGACTGTTTCCTTTAACGCCACATTCCGAAGTGTTTTATTCCTTTTATACCACAACCGTTTCTGAATCCTGACCTACAATATCAATTTATTTATTAATAACATACTTTGTTAACAATCTGCCTAAAGTTACAGTTAAGCTTCTTGGTTACCTCATAGCAGCTATAACCAGTCAGCTCCTCACCTTATTCTGTCCTTAATGAGACCAAAAAAATAATAATAATTAGGTAAAAAGAAACCGAAACAAACACAAGGCACACTTTGTCATGTTCCCAGGAAACAAAAAGTTTCGGCTTTACCCCCGTGACTGTTACAGAGCACTCGCACTAGAGACTCCTTACATCAGTGTTAATCAAACAGGTCTATACAGAAATCATTTAAAGTCATATCAAATTATAAAGTAATTTTGTTTTTTTAAAATAGCAATAATTGTTTTGTTGTGTTAATAATTCTAAAGCTAAATTTTAATTTAAAGCAATATATTTAATTTGTGTAATTTTTGGGTAGCAGGAGAGGGAGATGTTTTAAGAATCAGCTCTTATTCGATTTTAAAATTAAAATCTTTATATTTTTTATTTACATTTTTGTCTTGAATATTATTGATTAAAAAAAATATTTTTTCTTAAAACTATCTTAAATCTTATAGGTTCCATGTACAACTGTCCAGGTTTTTTTCTTTATTATTATTATTATCGTTGTGTGTGTGTGTGTAAAGCAGAGAGTGATAGTGTGATAGATAGTGCTAAATTACGCGGCCGCACACATTCCGACAGGCTGAGGCGGCACAAGTGTGTTATAAGAAACAGTACACGCGCACTGTACACACATGCGTACAAACACAAAATAAAAGATGTTTTACACCCCATGGGGTCACAGTGTTATAGTAAACAGTACACGCGTGCACGGATGTTGATTATACCAGTAAGAGACGAGCACTAAGACCCGGCAGGGGAGACGATTACCCACAATTCCACAGCACAAGAGAGAGAACCGTTGGCTCAGTTGTGATCATGTGACGCATGACGTCAAAACATGAAGCGCATGCGTGATACATGATACTCAGTGCTCGTAAACCAAGACTTATCAGTTATAAGGTAAAATTTATTAAAAAAATATTTTCTCGTCTTGCGGAACACTTACAAACCGCGTTACTCGCAATCCGAGGCTCCACTGTATATTTATTTTTATTATTATTATTTTCCAAGTGATCAAATTTTGCAGTTCCTCTCTAATCCTCTAAACTATTCACACATCTGCAATTTATTTGCTGAGTTTGTATGGAAATGTAACGTAATAAAAAAAAATATCAGATCATAATCAGATTGTGTTACTGTAGAGATCAGACGAGATCTGATTTATCTTATCGTCCACCGTGACGTCAGCTGGTTAGATTCAGTTCGGTTACAGAATCAAATCGAATCGAATCTGCATGTATTGTATGGTCCCTGGTGATTTCCGTCTCTAATTTCTTGTGTGTGTGTGTTTTGTGTGCAGTGAGAGCCCTGCTGGGTCAGGGACCGGTTCTGTCTCATGGCCTCGGAGCAGGATGGCGTTGGAGCCCCTGCCTGCTTCAAGCTGGCCAAACCGCTGCACCTGCAGCACCTGGAGCGCTCGCTCCGCCTCGACGCATTCCTCCGGCACTCCTCCGCCGTCTTCAACCGAGACATATCCAGGTAGAGAGTGTGTGTGTGTTAAAGATACTTTTGAGCCATAATCAGGCGTATGTTAATTACATCATTATTCATGTAATATGTAGGGTTATCTTGGATAGTTAGTTAGTTTTATGTCGTAGGAAGCTGCTCACACACACCTGGAGCAAAACACTCCATTATGCTGTAGATGAGAAATAATGTAAGTTTTGACACTTTTGTGTGTGTGTGTGTGTGTGTGTGTGTGTGTGTGTGTGTGTGTGTTTCAGTGACGACAGTGATGATGGTCTGGGCGAAGGCCCGTCCCTGGCCCCGTCCAACCCTCACGCCCCGGTGCTGGTGGTGAAGGACGAGGCGTCCGACTCTGACGAGGGTGTGAGGAGCTCGGGAGGAGGAGGAGGGGCGGGGTGCGGTACACTGAACGGAGCTCTGCTTCAGGGTGCGCATCATCATCACCCAGACTGTACGTCACGTTTTTATATTCACACTCACGTTTATTCACCTCCCGTATCTCCGATCATCTCGTCCACAGAGCACAAGGCAGACAAGGCCAGCCTGTACAACTTCACCAAGCTGAGGAAGAGCAGGAAATGGCTGAAGGTAACAAACACACACACACACACACACTCACACTCCTCAGATAGAACATTTTAATACCTCAAACTCCCTTTTTTCCGCTCCTCTTCCAAACAGTAGAGCTAAACAACCACAACCCGGGGGAGGGGCTCTTCTTATATGAGATCACAACAGGCGCGAATCTAATCAGGTTGTTTAAACCCTGGGTAACACAAACACGGAGCAAACAGGACAAAACGCCGGAGTTCCATCTGAACATCTTAAAAAAGAAGATTTTTGCGTAACAATGCGGCCTTTAAATCAGCTACACATGGGCTATGACATGTTAGTTACAGAGGAATCGTCTGGGACAGATAACAGGACAGAGTACCGTGTGTCCTGTCTCTGTGTCCTGCTGTAACACATGGACTGCTCTCTCTCTCTCTCTCTCTCTCTCTCTCTCTCTCTCTCTCCGTGCTCAGGGTGTGTTGCTAAGCGACGACACCACAGATTCAGACACGGATTCGGATGATTCGGACTTTTCTCTGACCCGGGACGAGCTCCATGACATGCTCAGGCTGCACAAGTTCACCCGCACACACCAGAGCAAGTGTCGGGCCGACCGCGAGGTACACACACACGCACACACACACACGCACACAGATTGAGTTCTTTCTTTTTAATTTTGCTTTCTTTTTATTTTACTTAGATTTTCTTCTTTTTGCTTTTCTTTTTTTTTTAATAACACTCTTTTATTCTTTTTTGTCACTTTTTTCCCTTTTTTGTCTTTATTCTTTTTTTCTTTTTACTTTTTTCTTTTTACTTTTTGTCTTGTTTTTCCTTCTAAGTTTTTTTTTTTACATTACTTTCTACTTTCATTTATTTTTTTTTTACATTTCCTTGTTTCTTTTTAATTTTTGTTTTGTTTTTAAATTTTTCTTTTTCTTTATTTTTTTATTGCATACTTTTTTCTTTTTACATTTCTTTCTTTCAGATTTTTTTTTGTTTTTACATTTTTTTCTTTTTCTCTTTTTTTAAAATGTTTTTTTTCCTTCAGATTTTACTTTAAGAATGTCTTTCTTTTTCTTTCTTTTTACATTTCTTTTTTCTATATATATTTTTTTCGTTTCTTTCGACATTTCTTTGCTTTTCTTTTATTTCTGTCTTTTGCTTTCTTTTTTCTTCCTTATTTATTTTTTACTTGTTAGTTTTTATTAACTTTTCTTGTTAATAATAAGAATAATACTTTTATATTATTATTTATAAAATGATAATGACTTTTACTGTATCTGTTTAATGTTCTCACACACACACACACACACACACAGCTGCAGCAGTACCAGTACTACAGCGCCGGGCTCCTCTCCACCCAGGACCCGTTCTACGAGCAGCAGCGCCACACACTGGGACCCAAGAAGAAGAAGATAAAAGACGAGAAGAAGTTTAAAGGTAAAGTCCAGACTAAAGCTCTTCCTGAACGTTTCCCCTGATGAAGCCGTTTCTCTTCAGCTCCTTTACTTCCCCACAGCAAAGTTAAAGAAGATGAAAAAGAAGAAGAAAAGAGGCGACGAGTTCTCCGCCGAGGGACGGCCCTACGTCAGCAAGATATTTGCCAAGTTCTCCCATGATGCACCTCTGCCCGTCACAAAGAAGAAGCACTTAACCATCGAGCAGTTAAACGCGCGCAGGAGAAAAGTCTGGCTCACCATCGCCAAGAAGGAAAACCCCAAAGTGCGCCTCTTTCTCTTTATTAAAGTCTTTACATTCGGCTTCTAATAACAATAAAGATACTAATCTGTCTGCCTGCCTGTCTGTCTGTCTGTCTGTCAGGCGTTTAAGCAGAAAGCCTCCGCGAAGAACTTTGTGTTGACCAACGCCAAAAAGGTAACAACATCACTGAGCTACATGCTTTTCTCTTTTTTTATTCAATTGTTGTTGTTTTTTTTATTAATGTATTAAGATTTTGTATAAAGCATTCATTTTACAAATTCTGTTGCCCTCAAACTGAACAAATTAAAAACACCACAATACTATAATTATTTTATAATTTATTTTAGTCTGTTAATTTTAAATAATAATTTATTATGGTTTTTTTTTAATTTATTTAATTTATTTATTTTTTATTTTAAAAAAATAGTTGAAAAGGTTTTTTTTTGTAGTTTGTTGGTTAATGAATAATCAGTAATAATTATGCATCAATTATACAAGTACTCTTTTATTGTGTTGTATTTAATTTAATGTATTCAATTTAATCAATTTTATTAATTTTTTTATTTAATCATGCTTAATTTTGTTTATTTAGATTTTCTTTTATTTAAAATAATTTTATTTGATTAACCTCAATTATTTTTTAATCTTATTTAATTTAATTAGATTTTAGTTAATTTCATTGTACTTTATTTAATTTAATTAAATATTTAGTTCAGTTTAGTTTATTTAATTGTATTAAATTTTATTTAATTTATTATTATTATTTAAATTCTTTTTTTTTTTTTATTCAATTAACCGAACTTTTTTTTTTTAACCTAAATTTACCCTACCCCGAATGGTTTCTTGTATACTTCACTGAAAACTAAAATTATTTCGCTTAGAAAATTATTTTGTTTAATTTTGCAGTAGGGAATGTTTAAAAAAGTAATTTTTTTTAATTATTTATAAAAATCATAAAATAATCCTTCTAAAATTTGTAAGAGTTTCTGAAACCTGTGTCTCTCACAGAAAGTTTCAAGATGTGTAAAGTAAATATTTTTGCTTGAGGTTGTTAAGTGTGTGTGTGTGTGTGTGTGTGTGCTCAGCTGGCCCACCAGTGCATGCGTGAGGTGCGTCGAGCGGCGATCCAGGCTCAGAAGAACTGTAAGGAGACGCTGCCTCGAGCTCGACGCCTCACCAAGGAGATGCTGCTCTACTGGAAGAAGTACGAGAAGGTGGAGAAGGAACATCGCAAGCGTGCTGAGAAGGAGGCGCTCGAACAGCGCAAACTCGACGAGGAGATGAGAGAGGTACACACACACACACACACACACACACACACACACACACACACACACAAAGGTAAGGAGATTCAGGAAGGGTTCCGAGTGTCTTGCTTGGGTTATAACAGAGTAATAATAATTATATTTTTATTTCACGATATTTCTAACAATAAAACAAATTTTATTTCTAAAAAGTTTTTCTTCTTTATAAAGGAGTTCCCTGAGTTAATGTCATAAATGTGTGTGTGTGTTTGTGTGTGTGCGTGCGCACCATCAGGCCAAGCGGCAGCAGAGGAAGCTGAACTTCCTGATCACACAGACAGAGCTGTACGCTCACTTCATGGGCGGGAAGCACAAAGGCGCGGGCGGAGACAACGCTCAGGATGAGATCCTCAGGAAGCTGGACGAGAGCGCCCCCCAGAGGCAGATCAGCATCGGCGGCGGGGTGATGGTCAGCGTGGGCCACGAGGAGTACGGTACGACCCCGCGGCCGAACTCGTCATCCGTCCCGCTTATCCTCTTCTGTAGGAGTGCAAAAATATTGCCCCCCTGGATTAAGAAACTATAAATTATTAGCATTTTACTTCACTGCCTTATCAGATACAGTTTACATGTTAAATAATATTTTAGCTCCCTTTTTTCTTTTATTTGAAGATGAGAATAATTTCTGATCGATTTTTTTTTTTTTTGCTAGGGTGCCTATATTTATAGTCGTAACCATTTCTATATATATTTTTAAAGGATGGGATCTATTTATTTAGTTTAAAGAATTATTGGTTAGATTAAAGATATATTGTCTGTTAGAATAGAGAGTTGGACTCGTGCATGCTGATTTTTCTTTTTTCATTCTGTTTGCATCTCTCTCTCCCTCCCTCTCTTTCCCTCTCTCCAGATAGTGAATACTACAAATCTCAGGCCCTGAGGAACGCCAAAGAAGCATATCAGATCCACCAGGCCAGAGTGAGCACTTATTCTGTGTTAAAGCTTTGGAATAAATTTCAAAATTAAAATAAGCAACAACAAAAACTACAGTAATAAAAAAAATTAGAGAAGAGTCACATGACCAAGCTTTTCAGAGAAGACGTCTCATATTTCATGTCTAATTTACTCCACGTCTTCTAAGAGGTACGTGGAGCCCCTCCAATAGGTATTCTGCCTAATCATCATCATCATCATCATCATGAGCATAACAAATTAAACTGGAGAACATTACAGTTTAAATAGAGGCAAAAAATATTTTAAAAAGTGAATGCAAAATAAATTATAAGGAATTACTTAAAAAGAAGAAAAATATTTGAAATAATAAAAATGTCAAATTATAAAATTAGATTTTAATAACCAAAAATATATATATAATAAAACAAAGTGAGGGAAAAGGCAGGAAATATAGTTACAAGGAGAAAAACAAATAAAATAAGTTAGTAAATTTAAAATGGAAATTTATACCTGAAAAAGGGAAACACAAGTAAACGGGAAAAAAAGGTTGGGTGACCTTAAAAAGAAATAATTTGGGATGAATTTTTTTTTTTTTACAAATTCTGGAGCCAGGAATAAAAGAAAAAAAATTAAAACAGAAATGCATTACATTAATAATAATAATAATAATAAAAGAGTTTTGAAACATTAATGAAAGTTGATTTGAGACTGAAGAGAAGAGACTGCAAAATATAAAAGTAAGAATGTTTAACTGGATTTCTTTTTTTTTTTTTAAGTTTAAACAAAAAACACAGAATAAATGTAAAAATTGAGTTTAAAAGAAGAAAAAAAAATAAAGGGGGCATTTAAAAAGAAAAAACAAGAATGTCATAGAAAAAAAATATCTTGCAATAGTTTTAAAAGAATTTTTTTTTAATATTATGAGAAGAAGTTAAAACTGAGTTAGAGAATATGATAAAGAGTGATGAGTGCATGTTGCCATGGTTACAGCTGAAGCTGTGTGAGTGGAGAGGAATCTGACCTACAGCTCGCGTACCGAGTCATGATTTCAGTCCTCTAGCTTCATGAAAATCTAAACTCACACTTCCACTGTGTGTGTGTGTGTGTGTGTGTGTGTGTGTGTGTGTGTGTGTGTTTGTGTGATGCAGACGAGGCAGTTTGATGAGGAATCTAAGGACAGCCGCAGTGCGTCTCTGCACGTGGCTGGTAGCTCCGGGTTCGGGGAGAGCTACAGCCTGTCTAATCCCTCCATCCAGGCCGGAGAGGACATCCCTCAGCCCTCCATCTTCAACGGGAAACTCAAAGCCTACCAGCTCAAGGGCATGAACTGGCTCGCCAACCTCTATGAACAGGTCGGTGCTGGGAAATACACAAGTGTGTGTGTGATATCTGTCTCAGTCCCTGACAGTCCCTGTGTGTGTGTGTGTGTGTGTGTGTGTGTGTGTGTGTGTGTGTGTGTGTATATATATGTGTGTGTGTGTGTTTGTTTCAGGGCATCAATGGCATCCTGGCAGATGAGATGGGTCTGGGGAAGACGGTCCAGAGCATCGCGTTGCTGGCGCACCTGGCCGAGGTGAGTGCTTTCCACAGGAACCCGAGAGCCGAGAGCCCGTCGCCACGGCAACCGGAGAAGCCACAGACAGTTTAATCCTCTTATCTAGCAACGTTTTAACAGATCTGACCACTGCTTATGTATCGTAAAGCCTTCCAGGGAAACACACACACACATTAGAATTAATGCCATTATGAATTATGTCATTACTGTAGGTCTATTAGTGCAGTAATAATATATATATATATATATATATATATATATATATATATATATATATAAACTAAGCATAAAAATAGCTTAATGGTAAAAAATACTGTAAAAATAAAAAGGCAGTAATTATCAAAAATAGATTTGGAAAAAGATAAAACAAAAAAAAACAGAAGAAATGATAAACCTAAAAATGTAAACAAAAATAATAATTAAAAACGTATCTAAAAGGAAAAGGTTAAAACAGAACAAAGCAATAAAAATAAATTAAGTCAAATGCAAACACGGATCTTTTTAAGAAAAAGGAAAAATAAAGTTTTACGATTCCTAAATTAACCGTGATAGCTTTTATTTATTGTTTGATTAATTAATTTATGTTCATTAAATTTGATTGCTTAATTAAATGAAGTGTTTACAGGAAAAATGTTTTGGAAAAGTAATGTGTAATTATAAATAATAATAAAAAAGGTAAAAGCGTGCGGAAGGTTTAGAGGAGCTGGATTTAGTTATTGGTCTGGAAAGGAAAAGGAGCAGGAAGTCTTAATTGTTGTTAATTATTTTAAGGATTTCCTGCCTAATCCTCGCCCACCTCCAAAATACCCCCACCCCCCTTCACTCGTAACCGTTACCTAAACTAAATAATTAGGCACACAGCGTACAGACAGGGAGTAAAGTTTTCCCTTTTTCATAAAAAAAAGATTTAAACGATTTAAAATAAAGTGCAGAAGTTAAAGTCTGTCTTATTCAGGACCGGATTAGATGATTTTTGGACCATAAGCAGATGTTTTTATTGTTCATAAAGGCTAAGAACTTTAACTGAGATGCTTTAATGAAGCTTAAAATGTTCGTTTCAGACGTCCTAGTAGGGAAAAAAGTAATAATAATAATAATAATAATACATAAAAAATAAAATTAGAGCTAAGAAATAAGGAGTGATGTAAATTAATGAAGAATTAAAATACAAAGTGAAAGAGGAAAAAAAAATAGTTTGAAAGAATCAATTTAAGTAACCAGATAGACTTTTGAGATTTATTTATTTATTTTAATATGCAAGGTGTGTTCAAGTCAAACCGTGAATTGTGATGAAATTTCTGGTGAATAAGGGCGTAGTAGTAGTAATGTGTGTGTGTGTGTGTGTGGCAGGGGATTATATGCAGAAATAAAGGGAGTTTTTTCCCTGCACAATCAGAAGTCCCAGTTTGACTTGAACGCCTGTGTGTCCTGTATACTTTATTTGTAATAGTTCTGTGACTACTGATAATTTTATAAGAGTGATTCTGAGACGCCGGATAAACACACATGAATCACAGCCCAGAAACTGTCCCTTTTTTTTTTTTGTCTTTTCATTTTTTCTTCTTGTGTTTATTCTTAAAGTCTGGGGTCAGTAGGACTCCTCCAGCTGCACGCTTCGTCCTCGCGGCCTTTCATTAGAGACAGGAAGTGGAATTTGATGTGACAGACATGTTCCTTGGGTGCTTAGGAAACATCCCTGTTAGCTCCTTCCTGTTTTCATCTCTCTCTTTCTCTCTCTCTCTCTCTGCACCTGTACTCTGGATTTAATTCCTACATGCGTGTGTGTATTTGTGTGTTGCAGAGAGACAACATCTGGGGTCCGTTTTTGATCATCTCCCCGGCCTCCACGCTCAACAACTGGCACCAGGAGTTCACCCGCTTCGTGCCCAAATTCAAGGTGAGCGTCGCAGCTGCGCAGGAAGTCGCACGCGATCCTTTAAATAGCTCATTCCGCTTTTCATAAACCCCACGAAGCGACGCTATTTACAGACGCCATAACAATTAATCAAGGTTCCCTTCTGCTATTTTTAATCCTCTTTTAAAGCTGCGAGTGAAGACCATGACATGTAAATACTAGTATGTAACTGCAGGGGGCAGTGTTGCTGCACAGAAAGAGGATTTTGTGTTCCGTGGCGTGAATAAACAGGGATGTGTGTGTGTGTGTGTGTGTGTTCGTCTCGCAGGTGTTGCCGTACTGGGGGAACCCGCACGACCGTAAAGTCATCAGGAAGTTTTGGAGCCAGGTCAGTTTCTTAACATGTTCGAATTTCTGACTTTCTTTATGTTTTGTGAAATTGTTAGATCAACAGTGTCGTGTGTGTGTGTGTGTGTGTGTGTGTGTGTGTAGAAAACCCTGTACACGCAGAACGCACCCTTTCACGTGGTGATCACCAGTTACCAGCTGGTGGTGCAGGACGTGAAGTACTTCCAGCGGGTCAAGTGGCAGTACATGGTCCTGGACGAGGCGCAGGCGCTGAAGAGCAGCACCAGGTAAACACGCCTGATGATACGGATCACGCAACACTGTTAGTAATACTGGGACTTCTTTAAATATTGACTAATAATGAACACATTGAATATATATATATATATATATATATATATATATATATATATAAAATATGTAGTTTTCAGATGTGTGTCAAGCAACAATTAAAAATAATTGTTTATTAATTTTAAACAGATAATAGAGGTCATAGTGCTGTGTGAATTAATCGATGATGTCATGAACTCGGTCTCGGTTAGTGAGTGGGTTTTCCATTCAGAGTCGATTCACACAATTTTAAATGATTCGTCCCACGTTTTTATCGGCCTCAGTCGGGTCGATACGTCACGATACGACGTCTCGTCCCCTATTTCAGGATCCCACCACCACCACCACCACCACGCGGCCGTATCATGATCAATCCCCGAAGTCAAACATTCGGAAACTGACAAATCACTTTTTACAGCTTTGACAAATTTTAACACAGATTTTTTCACAGGCATCTTCTGCACATACCCACATTGTTGTTCTTCTTCTGTTGAGTTCATGAGCACTTGGTGTGATATCGCCACCTACTGGACTGGAGTATGGAGCAAAAACGTACACAAGAAGTTACACACACTGTTAGTGTATTTTTAAAGGGACTTAGTTTTCCACGTCCTTTCGCCTACAGTGAACTTGATTTTTGTATAGGTCAAACTTTGCACACGCCGCAGTGACGCACATCTGGATAAAGCGTTTAGGAATCTGTTTTCCAAACAAGTAGCTCCCATGCTGTAATAGATTCTTTTTTCTTTATTGTAAGCTTTTTATGTATATATAATTTATTTTCCCATATTTGCACAAACTAAATTCAAATTATTATTTTTTTTTTAAAGAAAGTAGTCTTTTTAGTTTTTTAAGATTTATTCGCTTTATTTTGAAAGATCTTTCCCTCTGTTCCGTATGTATAAAGCCGTATCGTGTTCAGTTTGCTGTAATGGTTCCCTGCTGGTTCATGGCAGCATTAAAAAAAAAAGATTTTTTTTTTATAAAGCGAGAGTGCGCTTGAGGATAAGATGGATTTGGATGTTGCCTTTCTTCCTCACATGGCGCGTATTAACACCGTCTCGGTGTCCAAAACTCTGCGTGTGAGATTGTGCCCGGCTCGGCCCGACAGCACATGCACCAGCAGCTTCTGTTGTGGTGAAAGATGAGCGGTTACCACGGCGAGCGCCCGCCCGCCCGCCCGCCAGCCAAGCTTCAGCACGTCTCCCAGTCCGTCTGGGTTTCGTCTGATCGCCACGGCGGTCTCTTTCAGAGCCGTGCTGACAGGTCGCGTCAGGGGTTTTCCGTTTGTTGATGATGATGATGGTGGTGGTGGTGGTGGTGGTGGTGATGATGATAATTTCTGCTCTACAGCGTGCGCTGGAAGATCCTGCTCCAGTTCCAGTGCCGAAACCGACTGCTGCTCACAGGAACACCCATCCAGAACACCATGGCTGAGGTGAGACCGAGCGTGTCTGTGTGTGTGTGTGTGTGTCTGTGTGTGTCTGTGTGTGTGAGAGAGAGAAAGAGAGAGAGAGAGAGAGAGAATGACTCAGTGGAAGGATTTTTATAAATCTGACTCTTTTTGTGTGTGTGTGTGTGTGTGTGTGTTTCTCCTCAGTTGTGGGCTCTGCTGCACTTCATCATGCCGACGCTGTTCGACTCCCACGAGGAGTTCAACGAGTGGTTCTCCAAAGACATCGAGAGCCACGCCGAGAACAAATCCGCCATCGACGAGAGTGAGTCCTCGCGCTTCTACACCGAGGTCACCTTCACGTCTCTCACGTGGACCCAAACTCACGACTATTCCTTCAGTGAAAACAAACCACTGACGTTCTCACTCACACACTCAACAGCATTTTGAAAACTGTATATATACTTTATATACTTTGATTCATTTCAGTTTCTTTTATTTATTTTTTTTCTATTTTAATTAAGTTAAGTTTGAGTCCTTTTTTATGTAATTTATTTTAAAGTAAAATTTCTTTGCTCTGCATGATTTGACTCTGATTCACTTGTCTTTGATTCAGTTAAATTTAATTCCTTTTTTTATCTGCATCATTTCACTCTGATTCTTTTTTTTAAGTTGCCTGATTTGACTCTGAATTATTTTACATGATCAGCTCTTAAATGTGTCACTGCATCATAAGATACGTATATCATATTCATACTGAATCATTTCTGATCGAATCACTTAACTTCAATTCATTTGACTCTGAGTCAATTCAGTCTGATTCAATCCAGGTTTTTTCTTTTTTTTCACTTTAAATCATTTTAATCTGATTCATTTCATATGAATGTAGTTTATTCAGTGAACAAACTTTCTACTCATTTAAAAATGTGTGTGTGTGTGTGTGTGTTATTGAACATCAGACCAGCTGTCCAGACTGCACATGATCCTGAAGCCCTTCATGCTGCGTAGGATAAAGAAGGACGTAGAGAACGAGCTCTCTGACAAGGTGCGCTCTCTCTCTCTCTCTCACACACAGACACACACACACACACTGAGGTATGTATCTGACTCCCTCACTGTCCCCCTCACTGTCCCCTCCAGATTGAGATTCTGACGTCGTGCCAGCTGACCAGCAGACAGAGGCTCCTGTACCAGGCTCTGAAGAACAAGATCTCCATCGAGGACCTCCTGCAGTCGTCCATGGGCTCGGCACAGCAGGCGCACAGCACCACCAGCAGCCTCATGAACCTCGTCATGCAGTTCAGAAAGGTCCGGGTCTCCGGCTATAAGTCAGGGTTTAGCACGGGAAATTAACCGCGTGTGTGTGTGTGTGTCTGATACCTGCTCTTCCGTCCAACCAGCTGTGTTGTTGTTGTTGTTGTGTGTAGGTGTGTAATCACCCGGACCTGTTTGAGAGACAGGAGACGCGCTCTCCGTTCCACATGTCCCCCAAACCCTTCGTCATGTCCAAGTTCCTGTTCCGCCGCGGCCTCCTTCACACCTGCAGCCCGGGGCGGAGCAGGTGAGCCTCAGCACCTCACTCGTGTTTCTGATTCAGGACCGTCTGGGGATATTTAACCGTGTCTCGCTGACGTGTCTCTCTGACGTGTCTCTCTGACGTGTCTCTCTGGCGTGTCTCTCTGGCGTCTCTCTGGCGTGTCTCACTGACGTGTCTCTCTGACGTGTCTCTCTGCCTTACAGACTGCTGCAGGTTTTATTCTCCCCGTTCTCGCCTCACCACATCCACCACTCCTTATTCCACACAGCAAGTAAGTCTCACACACACACACACACACACTGTCTCTCTTTCTGTTTCAGTTTCACACTGTCTTCTCTTACACACTGTCTAACACATTGTCTTTCTCTTTATCTTTTCCTCTCTCTCTCTTGCACACTGTCTCTCTTGAACATGTTTTATTTCTGTGTATCTCTTTTTATCTCACACTCACACACTCTGTCTCCACCTCGCTCTCTCTTTAGCTCTCCCTCTTGCACACTGTCTCTCTCTGTCCCTCCTTATCTCTCTCACTCACACGCTGTATCTCTAACATACTGTCTCTCTACTTCTGATGATTATGAAACACTCTGTGTGTGTGTGTGTGTGTGTGTGTGTGTGTGTGTGTGTGTGTGGTGTTCTGTAGACGATGAAGGAAGCTGCTTCTCGTTCCTGCGCTTCATCGATGTCTCTCCGGCCGAGATGTCCAACGCCATGCTGCAGGGGACTCTGTCCAGGTCCGATTCTCACAGGGGAATTATCGCACTCACTTTTAGACTCGTCTAGTCCCGGTCTGACCCGAACGCCCCTTTCTCCTTTCCCGTCTCTCCCCGATTCTATTTTCCGTCTCCTTGTGTTTTTCAGGTGGCTCGCGCTTTACCTGTCCTTCAAAGCCGCTCACCGGCTCCACCACCGGCGGCTGTGGGGGGAGGGGGAGGAGGGAGAGGAAGAGGAGGGGAGGAGGAAGACCGGATCGCCTTATCTCTCTCACAGAGATCTGATCCTGTGGCCCGACAGAACCACGTCGTTCCCCAACACGCACAACAGCGCCGTCCTACAGGTGAGTAAGGCCGCAGGAATAAAACCCTGGCAGGAAGAGGGAAGAAGAAGAACGAGGGAAAGAAAGAGAAGGGATAAAAGTAAGAAAAAAAAGAGAATAGAAACGAAGGGAAGGAAAGAATGAGTGAAGGTAAGTTTTAAAAGAAAGGGAAGGAAAAAAGAAGGCAGGAAGTGAATAAGCGGGGAAAAAAAGACAGGTTTTAAAAGACTGAAATAGAAAAGAAGTGAATAAGTACAGAATAAAGAATTAAAGGAGGAAAGAAGGAAAAAATATAATCAGGGAATAAGGAGGGAAAGAAAGAAAAAATTATTTAAGAAGGGAATGAATAGAGGAAAGAAGGGGGGAAAAACTAGAAAGAAGGAAGAGAGGGAAGGAAAAAGGGAATATGTAGGGGAGGAAGGAAAGAAAGAAAAAGAGTAAAGAAAGAAAACAAAGATGGAAGTGCATACGGAATGTAGGATGGAAGCGGAGTCAAAAAAAAGGAATGGAAAAAAGGAAGGATGGGAAGAAAAAAGGTGAAGGAAAAGAATGAAAGAACATGGAGGAGAGAAAGAAGGAACAAAACAGAATGAAGGAAAAGGAAGAAAATCAAATCTTTTTTGACCTTAAATTCAGTAAGTGAAAAAAGAAATGGAAATAAGAAAAAGAAAAAATAAAGAACAGGACCATGAAAAAGCATCAGAAGGAAGAATAAATACAAATATAAAAGAACTCGTCTGAGAACGAATAAACACTAAGAGAGAAGTGAAGAAGATGATGAAGGAAGAAAGACAAAATAAATGAGTCAATAGGAAAGAAAGAAAAAATAACTTGAGATACAACACTAGGCAAGAAAGGGAGACTGAAAAAGTGAAAAACGCAAAGAAAGAACACAAGTGTCAGAAAGAAAGAAAATAAAAAAGTTGAGAATGAAAGAAAATAAAATAATTCCAATACATAAGAAGTGAAAAAAAAACAGACAAAATAAAATGAATAAACAGAAGAACATGAGGAGGAGAGAGAGGAAGAGTAATGTATGTGAAAAGGAATATAAGTCAGAAAGAAAAGTGTGTGTGTGTGTTTAGGCAGACTGAATGTTTCTCATCAGTCATTAACACACTCCTATTACACACACACACACACGCTTACCCTACACCTGACATCAGAGCTGTGACGGTTTCACTTTCATCACTCTGGTACAAACGGCAGTAAGAGATGGAAAGTGGTGTGTTTGTGTGTGTGTGTAAACGACACCGTCCCCCTGGTCCCCAGTGTGTGTGTGTGTGTGTGTGTGTGGTAACACGGTGAGGATCCGGTGAAGAGCTGACTACAGGAGAGGCCCTGCGTCTCGCCCTCAGGTGCTGACAGAAGCTGTAATCCTACTCTAGACGTCTGGCGTCTCCCAGCTGCACCGGAGCTCGGCGGAGAACACGACACCTCCGCCGCTCTACTGTGGGCACCGGGAACGCCGGGAGACACCCCGGGACCCCGAACCCTAACAGGAAGCAGCCGGGCCGCTCTTAGATTCCCAAACTCGTTTTTAAGGTTGTGTCCCACAGCGCGCGTCCGCTGCGGCTTTAATTGGGTTTTATCCGACGTCCTCTCCTCAACCGTCACGCTTCCAGTTAGACTGTTTCATATTAAAGGTCGGCTCGGTCTTTATTTGTTTATTTACTTATTTTTTTGTGTAATATGTAATATTTGGTGAAGATAAAGTTGCATCGCATGAAGAAGGACATTAAGGTACAGAATTAAGAGTAAAGGTCAGAAACAAGGAGGAGTGAGAAAGAAAGAATGGATGGAGGGGAAGAGAAGGTGGAAGAAATGAAAGAGAGAAAGTGATTGAAGAATGGATGAAAAAAGGAAGGGAGGGTCAGAAAGAACAGAAAGAAAGAAAAAAAGAGGGTAAACAATGAAAAAAAGAAGGGAGTACAGAATGAAGGATGGAGGTGAAGAAAGAAAGAAAGTAAAAACTAAATAAAGGTTCCAATCCAGATTGGATTATTTAAGTCAGACACGTTTTGTAATATTTGGTAAAGATGAAGTTGCAGGAAGAAGGACAATAAGGATAAAGAGAGGAGAAGGAGAGAAGTACAGAATGAAAAACACAGGACCAGAGAGGAGTCGGAACGAAACGTGATTGAAAGAAGAGGAGAATGTAAGAACAAAGGGAATAGGGTGAGGAAAAAAAACAAAGAGAGACAGGTCCGTTTTTTCAGTTGATTATTTATTTAAGTCGGACACTTTTTGTAATATTTGGTGTAGATGAAGTTGCAGACAGAAGGACAATGAGGAAAGAGAGAGGCACAGAATGAAGAACAGAGAGGGGATGAAAGAAAAACAGATGGGAAGGTGGAAGGAAAGAATGAGAGAGGGAATGAGATAAGAAAGAGAAAGAAGGAAGGGAGAGTAAGGAAAAAGATGTAGATATGGGAAAAGGGAAAGAAGATGCGTGGGGGGGGTGTAGAAGTAAAGAAAGAAAAGAAACAAGAAAATGAAGTTAGTACAGTTAGATTGTTTATAATTGAAGGTGATTTTTTTTTTTTTTTTAGGAACATTACGACTAGATGCTTTAAATACATAAAAACAAAAACAAAGCATTTGCATATCCTCTTACTGGTTTGTCGTTATGGCTAATGCAATCCAGCGTTGGTTTGTTTAGGCGCGGCCTCTAAGCGTTCTGATTAAATCTCAGATTCTGAGGACGCTGTATAGCGCTCGGGGGGGAAAAAGTGTGAATCTTCACGATCCGGGCGCCTGGGCCTCGCCGACGCCTTTCCAACCGCTCTGGCACTGCGGTAAGGGTTTCCAGACGTATCCTCCCTCCCTGCTCGTGGCCTGGGAACGCAGCCCGGACTGCGGCTCTCCAAACACCCATCCCTCGTTCCCTCACACCTCTCTCTCTCTCTCTCTCTCTCTCTCCCTGGTTCATGGCTGCCATTTTGTGGGAAACAGAACCTCATCTTGCTTTCCGCGAGTCACTAAAAAAATATAAACGGTAACGTTATTTCCAGCTCTGTTCCGTCTGCGGGGTGTGTCTGCACGTCTGTGTGTCAGACAGACATTAAAACATTATCAGTGCGGTTCTCAGAGTGGAGAGGAACACTAGGGAGCGCTGTACAGCCGTGTGTGTGTGTGTGTAAAGAGTTACTGTAGGAAATGAGATCAGTCGTGAAGTGAGGGGTGTATTTTTTATTTATTTTTTTATTATTCTTGTGTGTTTTTCATCTTGTGTTTCGTTTTTTTTTTTGTTGTTGTTGTTTTTTTTCACCACAGGATCTGGTTTTCACTCGTCTGCGTCCGTGGATCCTCTCACACACAGATGTGACGATACACAGCAGACGCAACAACACCTCCACCCTCAGACGCTGCCAACCCACCCAGACACCCAAGTTCCTCCTCACCGTTACACCCAGGGTAAATCTCACACACACACACACACACACTGACTTCATTACACAGATCAATCACTGACGCGTTTCATTTAGTATAATCAGCACCGTACTGAGTAGCAATAAATTACAGAGAAACAAATCAAATAAGTGACTCGTAATTAAAGGAATTGAATTCAAGGTAAATAAATACAAAGTTTAATGTGTAATTAAGTAATTAGGTAATAAAAAGTATTAACCAGTTGCATGCTAATAAAGAAGGTTTTCGTCCATTTCTGATTTAATATAGATTCCCGTTAAAGCCGTCAGCAGTCATTTTCATCACTTGTAATGTTTCCTTCGCTAGCAAAATTTAATTGTCGTTCTAGCCAAAGTTGGGGCTGAAAAATGTAACCAGAACCCTAAATAAACAAACCAGCAAGATTTGATGATAATTTAAGATTCACTGGAGCAAAAGTCAAGAATCTAGCAAGATCTGTTGATTCTATCTGAGGTGAAGTCTTGTCTCCAGGCTGGAAACTCTAAACCGATGCTTTATGGAAAGAGACGAGCAGGTTTCGTTGGTTGCACCCGGGGGCGGGGTTAGTGTTTACGCTAGAAATTAAAATCCAAAGATCTTATCTGTTCCTGTTAAAAAAAATAATAAAAAATCTAGTTTAAAGTGTAAAACATGATGCACACTGACTTTAAATAAAGAGACTACTGAGATATAATGATTCTAGTTGAGGGCGGGGTCTATTTCTGAACCAGAAATTGTAACTGGATGCGTCTTGATTAGGATTATAGAAAGATTCATTATTTCTTAGAAGTTTGTGGGGCTTATTTATGGGCCAGAATTTGTAAATTTCTTTTAATATAACCTTTGAATATAATTGAATATAACCTTTGAATATAATAACCTTTGAATATGATAATTAGTTCTGTCTGGAGGATGTGGCCTAAAGAGCCGTAAATATAAGGGACAGGGGTAGTTTAGTGGTTACGGTGTTGGATTATTGATCAGAAGGTTCCCGGGTTCAGACTCCAGCACCACTACCAAGGTGACACTGTTGGGCCCCTGAGGGGGGCCCTTAACCCTCGACGGCTCAAATGTATAATGAGATGGAAAAATGTAAGTCACTTTGGACGAGGACGTCTCCCAAATGGCGTAAATGTAGAAACTGGAGGGGGGGTTTGTTGCCAAATAAAAGCATTAAACGAGTAAATTAGCTAAATATACATCGTGTCGCAAAGTTTCTGTAACGAGAACCTTTAAATAAAGAAATTAGCCAGATTCATGGGTTTTGCGTGAAGGCGGGGCTTATTACACCCAGGTCAGAAACACACAGATTAAGTCCTTCAGTGAGAAGCAAGACAGTAAAATCTGTTGGAGCCGTCTAGGGGGCGGAGTCTATTCCCAGGCTAGGGGGAAAAAAATGCAAATAGGCACTTTAATTGGGGGGTAAAACGAGCAAGATCTTTCGAGTGTTGGAGACGGAGCTTATTTATGGGCCAGAAGAAAACAAAAAGTAAAAAAATTGGTCATGTTACATTTTAGATCAATTGTTTTTATAAATAATCTGTTTATTACCAGTCTACGAGCGCTTCAAAATATCACATACTGCAGCTTTAAAGATACGCCACCGTTCCTGTGAATATCAGAACACACACACACACACACACACACACACACACACACACACACACACACACACACACACAGTGCTTTAAAGAAGAGATCGTGTTATATAACCTTGTTGGGTTCAGCCGGTTTAGACAAATCATTCGTTTGCTGAAACTCTTCGTGCGTGTGTGTGTGTGTGTGTTTTCTGCGGCTGTACAAACGGAATCCAGCAGCACTGATTGTGAAGCGCACGTATGGCCGGCCCCCTGACAGTGATCTCCCGCCGCACCACAAACAAACAGCTCATCCAAAATAAAACCTCAAACGCAGCCGCGCGCCCCGGCTCCGGGCCCGCGTTTATTTATCCTCCCCGAGCTACTGACAGATCCGCGGTTCGCTCGGCCGGGCCCGACCTCGCCGTGACACGAACGGAACAGAGGCTCAGAGCTCGCGGCGGGAAAACTGAGAGAGCTACCGATCCAGCACACAACTCAAAACAATATTAACTCCAGATCAAATCGGAATAATTGTCGAAATAGTTCTTTTATCTGTGCTATTAGGAGCCGATTAACAGATGTCAAAGTGCGTCATGCGTTAGCGTTAAAGAAACACGTCATTGTGTTGTTGTTTTTTTTTTTTTAAACCTTATCTCTAACTGTAGTGGGTGGAATGTGTGTTTGAGTGCCAGCTCTGTTTCCCTGTGCTGAAAAAGATGCTTTATTCCAAAATTTAAAAAACGCTGTTAACGCGGTGGTGGATATACCCAAAAGTTATACGTTTCTTACAACCAAAACATGGTATCAGTGATAAAAAGTGTCTCACCGCCTAGGTGAATTATCAGATAGGATCATATAACACTATTTTACATAATATTTATTGCTTCTTATCACTTCATCCATGCTTCATTTTTTTTTTGTAAATATACATACACATTTATATTTCTATCAGATAAAAAGTAACACATTTGCTAAATACAATTTCACGCCCTTTTATGTTTAAGAATCCGGAACTTTTTCGAATTCAAATCATTTAACGGTCTTAACTGTCATTCAGATGAAACTCGGCCGATTTAAATATCATCTGAGAAAACATAAGCCTGAAAAAGTGTATTAAAAAAAAAACAAAATTAATCAAAATTAAGATCGCCACATGAATTTGACATGGTTACCGACACTACAGCTTGTTTTGCTTTTTAAGCAACAATTTCTACAGGTCATACGCTTCTGGATGCTTACACTTATTTTTAAATCAATACTCATAAAGTAAAATGAATAATTAGCATTTTAAATGATTATTGTTTGACAGTATAACACTGAAAAATTTAAATTTTTGGGGCTCATATAAAAACTTTTTTTTTTTGTCTCCATTTGTGTCGTGTTTTATCGAGACAGTTTTACGCAAGTCTCTTATTCTAGCGCTTGTGGGCGTGGCCTGTCTAGTACGGAACCGCACTAGCCTAACCTACCTCATCACACGGTTAGTTTGCTCTAAGTGCTCGACTTTAACATCGTCGTTACTTTTAAATTTTAGCGTCATTAGCAGATGAGTGAATAAAGCTAACTTTACTAGCTGAGCGAAATCACCGGAGACACTGCGGTATCCTTTCAAACTTCCATCGTCTTCCTGTTCTTTATTTAAGGCGAGGCTGTCTGAGTCGATACATTAAGTTGATAATTAATCATTTATGTCACTTTGTCGAGCTCATGTACATCGTAAGTTTTCTTTTCGTTGCTTTTCTGACGCGTCGCGCTGCAGTTGTGGCTGAAGCGAGATTAGACTCTGCTGCAGAGACTTATCCGTTTAACCTCACTAGCACTACACGTGCGTTTTTATTTCCAGGCCCCGAGTGCTGCGGCCCCGCCCGCCCCCTCGTCTCCGCTGTGTGTCCGTGAGACTTGGCACGCTCTTGGCACCGGGGGCATTTGGGCACTGTGGGAAAGTGATAACATAGATTAACTGCACTTGTCTCTCTCTCTCTCTCTCTTTCACTCACTTTATTCACAAGTGGCTCTTGACCTCATCGGCTTTTAAGGCCACGTCTGCGTGCATGGCCTCTCATTGGCTCAGCTGTGCTCGCGGCGGCCTGAGGTCCCGGGCCAAGCCCAAACTGTTTTTCAGCGGTGATAAGAATGAAAGGAAGATAATATCATCTACTTGTCAGCGAACCATAAAACTCGGGGCTGAGCTGAGAGAGAGAGAGAGAGAGAGAGAGAAGGATGTAGAGGAGATAAGGAGGAGAGGAATGAATGGATTTGGGGGGGGGGTGCGTTGTATATGGGGATTCCCTACAGGAAATGGTCATCCGTTTCGCCAAAGACCTGTTAGCCCTGTTAGCCCCTGCAGCCCTGTGCTGTGCTTTTCTGTATGTGTTGTGGTGGGAAACTACTCGCTATGAAACACCATTTATTTATCTTCTACTTACTCACGAATACCAATCGAACTAAAGCAGACTGCAAGCTCCGCAACACCGTCATGGGAACCAGATACAGTTCGGGAGAAATTGTGAAGCAGGGGTACACAGCTGTGTGGCTTCTCCTGAGCAAAAAAATGTAATTAAAAAAAAACGGTAAAAATTGCAACCTTCTAGTCAACATTGTTCCTGAGATATGGGGGTCCCGTTTACCTGTAGGGGGCGTCATAGCAGCGGCCCAGGCTGCACGGCTGCGTCGCATTGAGAGAATGTTACCTGATCTCTTGGATTTACTTAAATAGGAATAAGTGAACTGATTAAACATCTCAACGGCAATAAGCTAGCTCATAGCTAGCATATGTTTCTTAGCAATTAGTTGTTAGCGGTAAAGAAAAATAAAAGGGTGCTTTACCTACCAAACATCGCTTTTTGTTACAAAGCGAATTCACTTTGTTTGAGACATTATAAAGAACGAGACTTTACAACAGAAGTGTTTTTTTTTTAAATGCATCATTTGATGCTGGAATTTAAAGCTTCAAGATAAGATTAATAGTTAAGTTTCTCCCTCTCGAGCCCACGCCTTTATTTTCCCACCCATGGTCATGAAGCTCCGCCCATAGGGTCTTCTCCAGGCAGGTGCTGTGGTAGAGAGTCTAAAATACGAACCTGAACAGTTTTTTATTTTAACCCACTTGTAAGATCTAAGTAAATTAGATTGTTACTTATTTTACTGCCTCACTCATTCTGTTTATTTATTTTTTTATATTTCTTGTGTTGTTAAGGTGACGGCGCTTCCCGTAGAGCGCTACTGCCCGGACCGCAGCGCCGAGTACGAGTGGCGGCAAGCCCGAGACGGCGGGAGCCCGAGCGCCAAGCAGTGCTTCCTGTTCGGCTCACCTGAGCTGGCGCGCACCTGGGCCGGCCGCGCCCACCGCTTCCACCCCGAGAGCCCCGGCGGGCTGATGGCCCTGCAGCCTCGACACGGCTGGTCCTTCATCAGGATACCGGGTGAGAACCGTAGCCGACGCCGCGCGCTAGCCAGCCGGGAGCGCCGTGTCACTCGGCTCACTAGCGCTAGATCATTTCTCTGTATCCGAGTATTGTTCCTGCGCTGAGGGTTTTATTTCAGCCGGGGAACTTTCTCACAGCAGTTTGATTTCCAGCGTCTCCAGAGGAAGCGAATCACAAATCTTAATCTTAAAGCCCAACCTCTGAGAGAGCGCCAGCGCACACCCACATTCACGGCTCGTCTGAGTCGTCTTGAGAGGTTTTTTTTTTTACTTTTTTTTTGGACAGGGCTCCGCTCTCTCTCTCTCTCTCTCTCTCTCTCTCTCTCTCTCTTCCCCATTTCTCTCTCTCTCTCTCTCTCTCTCTCTCTCTGTGCTATTGTGCGTGTGAGTCAGAGCAGGAGGAAACGCTACAGAGGGAGAAGGAGACGCTGCCAGAGGAGAGACCCGTGGGAGAGTGGCGCAGGTCACGGCGGCCACCCGCCCGGGTCGCTCCGGGGTCACGACCCCTGCCTGGACCGCTTTTTCGTCACTGTCAGCGCTTGGCTCAACACGTTTGTTACATGTTAAACGTTCCAGAAAGAGCAAGAGTTTTTTTCTTTTTTAAGAGTTATTTCTTAGACGGTGTACACGGGTGCACTTTCTTTTTGCACACACTCTTGTAAAGTTAGGGGGGGGGAACCACAAAGCGAGGAAGTTCGACTCTCGGACATTGTTTCAGCGCATTGTTAGCCGAACCAGTGTGTGTGTGCGTGCGTGTGTGTGAGAGAGCTCCGGCGCTCATTCACAGACCCGAGGTGCTCAGGCTCTCAGAGTCATGCTGTACCCTGGGAAGGAAATGACATAACACAGGGCCAGGCTCATTTAAAGCCCCGTGGCAGCGCCATCATCATCATCATCATCATCATCAAAATCATCACCACCCCCTCCCTCCTCCTCCGCGGCCCCCCTGTGAAGATGCAGGAACACAGAGCCGCTTCAATAGGCTTTTGTGATGCTGTTAATCAGCAATATCAACATATTAGCTCAGCTGCACAAGTATTCCAGTTAATCACACACACACACACACACACACACACACACCCTCTCTGTGTGTGAGCCCATGCTGCCCAGCCTACTGAATCACAGCGCCTTTGTTCATGCGGCGACAGAAAACAAACCAAGGACAGGATTACAGAGTCCGGCAGCGTCACTCGCCCTCAGTGACTCTCTCTCTCTCTCTCTCTCTCTCTCTCTCGCTTTCTCTGTCTCACTCTCTCTCTCCTCCCAGACCACAGACACGCACTTCACCACTTCATCTATCTGTCTATTTTTGCCTGTTTGTCAATCTGTCTGTCTTTATCTATTTGTCTGTCTGTCTATCAATCAATCTGTGCCCCCATCTGTCTGTCCATCTGACTGTGTTTTTATCCATGTCTGTATGTCTCTCTTTGTCTTTCAATCTGTGTTCCTATCTATCTGTCTGTCTGTCTGTCTGTCTCAGTCTGTCTGTTAATCCGTCTCCCCATCTGTCTTGTCTGTCTATCAATCTGTCCGTCAATCTGTACATCTGTCGGTCTATCTATTTGTTTGTCTATTTGTCTGTCTGTCTATTTGTGTCTATCGTTCTGTCAGTCAGTCTATCTGTCTGCATAGCTATCTGTCTGTCTGTCTACCTGTCTCAGTCTGTCTGTTTGTCTATCTGTCTGTCTATTTGTCAGTGTCCATCTGTCTATCTATCTGTCTCTCTTGTCTGTCTGTCTGCCTGTCTCTATTTCTGTCCATCTGTCTGTGTCTTTATCTGTCTGTCTGTCAGTCTGTCCCCATCTGTCTATCTACAGTGTCATTATATCTGTCTATCTGTCTGTCTTAGTCTGTCTTTTAATCTGTGTACCCATCTGTATGTCTGTCCATCTATCTGTCTGTCTGTTTGTTTGTCTATCTGTCGGTCTGTTTGTTTGTCCATCTATCTGTCTGTCTGTTTGTTTGTCTATCTGTCTGTCTGTTTGTTTGTCCATCTATCTGTCTGTCTGTTTGTTTGTCCATCTGTCTGTCTGTCTGTTTGTCTGTCTGTTTGTCTGTCTGTCTATCTGTCTGTCTCAGTCTGTCTGTTAATCTGTGTACCCATCTGTATGTCCTTCTATCTGTCTGTCTCTCTTGTCTATCTGTCTGCATATGGTGAGAGGGGAAGACCATCACGGAGGATGTTGCAGTGAACTTGTGTCTTTCGCAGAGGCGCTCATGTTTTCTCTGTTTTCTTCTTCCAAAGACAAATATTTAGAAGTCAGTCTGATCTGTGTTGTTAATAAATCTAAACGCATAAACAAGCTAATTAGCCCGCGCCGCTTGTCGGGCAGAGGCGGGAACGGCGTTGTTATGGTTACAGCACGCACATGGCGTGACACGGCCTGGTTTCTCATGTCACTGCGAGAGGTCAGGGCGTTCTCTGTGGAGAAGGTCCGGTGTGGGGTCTGACGCGTCTGATCCGGGGTTTAGAACTGGACTTAGTTAGACTCAGGATTTAGTTTTAAAACGGTAATGTTCTGTAACAAGTAACAGTGGAACAAGGAGCGCTACGCTAGCGCTAATGTTCATCACGTAGAAACCATTTTGTGGAAGGTGATTTTAATACACTTTACTCTAAAGCTAGTACACTGCAGACGGCCGGGTGCCGCGAGAGGGGTGCCGCGAGAGGGGTGTCCAGTCCCTGATTTGGCAAAAAAAAAATTTGCTAAAATAATCACATAACTTGCAACAGGCTAGCTAGCTAGTCAAGAACTTTTCTGTGAAGCGAGTCGTTTTTTTGACCAGGCAAAAAAAGTGTGTTACGAAGGATGTTTTGAACTTGTGCCGCTCTTTTTAGCTAAACATCTTACTCTCAGGACGTGTTATAATATACAATTTTTACATCAAAACTTTTTTGTTTTAACAAACTCGCGGTTCCCGATTCAGGGAAGATCATTTGCTCTTTCTGTCTGTCTATCTATAGCTGTACCTTGTCACATAATCTTTCTTTTTCTTTTTACTTTTTGGCGTCTATCTATCTATCCATCTATCTATCTATCTTTTTTCTTTCTTTTTCGTCTGTATATATGTCTATCTATATTTCTGTCTTTCTTTCTTCTTTATTTTTTTGCTTTTTCTTTGTCCATATATCTGTCTGTCTTTTTTTCTTTTTGCTTTCTTTTTATCTGTCTGTTTGTCTTTTTGTGACTTTAAAACAGCACTGTCGCCTTGCACCTCCAGGGTCCGGGTTCAATTCCCCGGCCATGTTCGATTCCCGCCCCTGTGTGCATGGAGTTTGCATGTTCTCCCCCTGCTTGGTGGGTTTCCTCCGGGTACTACAGTGTGTGTGTGTGTGTGTGTGTGTGTGTGTGTGTGTGTGTGTGTGTGTGAGAGAGAGAGAGAGAGAGAGAGGCAGCACGCTGTGGCATCTGGAGCGAGTAGCTCAGACCACGTGCGCGATCTCGGGCTCTCTCTGTGTGTGTGTGTGTGTGTGTAGAGCATCGTGGGTAGAAACATGCTTGCGATGTGGATTGAGTGATTTCCGTGTAACACTTGTCCAGCGGGTGTGGTGATGTAGTACGAAGGTCTTTTTCTCACACTTGCTCTGGCACAGAGATTTTTTATTTATTTATTTGTTGTAGCAGCATTTCAGACTCGTTAAGGTGGAGGGGTGTGTGTGTGTGTGTGTGTGTGTGTGTGTGTGTGTTAGTGTGAGGAGGGCAGTAATCGGTCTTAGCTTGCAGACAGCCTGTGGGAAACTCAGCTTTCCCTTCCTGTTCCTTCAAAGAATCTCTGAGCTCCAGCAAAATGGACGGAAATATTATCGGCCCTATTATTATTATAATTTTTTTTTTTCACTTTTTGATTTTTGGCTCGGACATTAACGCCGATGTAATTGTTTTTGTCTTTTTTGTGTGTGTGTTCTTGCTAACGTGAGAAGAGTTTCTTCCTGCACTCTCACCTCACTCAGCTGTCACGTTAATGTAAAGGTCTCTCACACACACACACACACACACACACACACACACACACTCCGGACCTGACCTGCAGGTGGTGCTGTTCGCTCTGTTGTGTTGTGTGCGCGGAACCGCGCCGCGAGGACAGACCCTCAGGAAATCTCCTCCGCGCGCCTTGCTGTGTGGAATACGTGACGGTTTAATCGCAGATTGAATACTTTCCATCCCTGACCTTTGACCTCCCTGGCCCTTGGGTCATGTGACCTTAGAGCCCAATGATGGAATGGCAGTAAACTGTATGAGGGGAATCTATAAATAAATCAGTCATCAGCTCACACCCTTGTTACAATGAGGAATATAGAGTGTGTGAGGCTCCGCTCAGAGCGTAGTGAGGGGACGGGTGAAAGAGCGCCCCCTAGGAGCAACACGAGGTAACGCTCCAGTAACGCGGCTCAGCCACTGCAGCGTGTCGACGGATAGACGCACGCGGCACATCTAGCGGCATTTCATAGGGTGCCATTACTTTTGTCTTTATTCAGCAGCAAGTCTTATTCATCTTAACGTACGGAAGCATGTTGTCCATCTCATCCGTCCTTCTTTACTTAAGTCCCGATGCTTATTCACTTCTTTCTTTCTTTTTAAGTATTTCTGTAGCCGTCACGTCACATGACTTTTATTTCTGTATAGTTTATACTGTTTTACTCTTTCTTTCTTTTTTTTTCTATTGCGGTACCTTATTGCATAATTTTTTTCCTCTTGCTTTCTTTAGCTGTACCTTGTCATGAGCTTTCTTTCTTTATACGATTTTGTTATTTCTTTATATATATATTTTGTACCTTATCACAATCATTCTTTTTTTCTTTTTCATATCTGTACCTTGTCAGATAATCAGTCTTTCTTTCTTTTGTATCTGTACCTTATCACATAATGTTTGTTTCTTTTCTTTTCTTTCTATAGCTGTACCTTGTCTCAACATAACTATTTCTTTTACTTATACTGTTTTGCATATTTCCTTTTTCTTTCTTTTTTTATACTGCTTTTCTTTCTTTTTTTTTTCTTTTTATAACTGCTTTGCCTTATACTGTTTACGTAGTTTGTTTTTCTCTGTATACATCATTATTTATACTTTTTTCACTTTTTTTTCTTTATTTCTCTCCCTACCTGTAGGCGTGTTTTTGTGGGGTTTGGTGGATGAACAAAGGATAATCACCCCATTTTTTTTTTTATGAATAAAGCACCTGTGTGTGTGTGTGTAAGACCTGGCGTCAGATGGTACAGAAATCCTGAACAGGAAGTGACCCGATGTGGTGTTCTGGTGTGTGTTTCAGACAAGGAGAGTCTGATCACGGACAGCGGGAAGCTGCACACTCTGGACCTGCTGCTGACTCAGCTGAAGTCTCAGGGTCACCGCGTCCTCATCTACTCCCAGATGACCCGCATGATCGACCTGCTGGAGGTGAGCGCACGCGCTCGCTCACTCTCGCGGGGCCGCGCACAGGGCCTCGCGCCTGCTGTTTACTGCAACGGCCCTGACAGGCCACGTCATCGTCATAACAACAGGAATACTATAAACATCTACACACACACAACAGTCTCTGACATGATGCTCGTTCTGATTGTAAAAGAAAGTTTAACATCTGCCTTGAATATGTACAGCATGGACTATGGGGGAGGGGAACAAACTGATGAGAAAGAAGGGAAAGAATTAGATAATGGATGAAGAAAGATAGATAAAAATGGCAAAGAATAGAACAGAAGGAAAGTAAGAAGGAAAGAGAATAGATAGAAAGAAAGACAGAAAGAAACTATGTGGAGTGAGGAGACCTGAATAGAAATGAGATGTAACAAAGAAATGAGTTAGAAAAGAAAGAAATGAGTGTGATGGAATAGAACGGAAGAAAGTAAAGTAAGAAAGAGAAAATCAGAATGAGAAGAAAGTAATGAGTGAAGAAGGGTGAAAAAGTGAGATAAAATGAAATGATTGCGAAAGAAAAAGTGATATTAAATAAAGCGAGATGACATCAGAAGAGTTAAGTGAGAAAGAAGAAAGAAAAAAAAGGAAAAAATTGAAAGAATTGAGGAAGATAGAAAGATTAAAGGACACACTGCTAATTATTCAAAGCTCCTCACATTTTTTCAAACTTCCAATTTTTTATTTATTAATTTTTTATTTTGTAAACCTGCTTTGTGACAGTGGGCGTAACTGCTCTTCAGCTTCAGGTTTTTTTTGGTAGAGCGTTTGTCAGTGGTGACATGATCCACAGATCTTATCGTGGAATGTTGTGTTAGTTTAACACCAGATGTGAGGTGAGTCTTGATGTTGCTTTTAGCTAGCGGTGGTTTTCACCTCGAGCTGTGGAATCACAAAGCCAGATCTTGCAGTTCCTCAGATGTTCCTTTATCAGCGGTATTGTTTCACATCTTTCCCACCTGTAGTGTTTATTCCAGGACGTATTGTTCCGTCTCCACGTAACGCCACAATGCTTCTGCAGAGCCGTACGGGAATGCGCTCCAGTGCCGTTTTAGCCGTTTTACTTTTCTTTACAAATCTTTAAAACCTGGAAGGAAGTTGCCAGATGGTTGTACACACTCCACTTCCTGTATTTGTCGAGTAGTTGCACCATGGGAAACCTTAACCATGGGAAAAGAAAAAAAGAAAGCATGACGGCGTCAGATGATTCTGCGACCTCATCGGCGGTTCGCTCTGACATTCGTTTTTATTTCTTTAATCACATAGTTGTAGGGATAATACTTCTAATCTTTCTCTCTTACACACACACACACAGTGGTAAGCCTCGTAAAGTTCTCAGAGCTAAGATTAGCACGCTAGCCTGCGCTATGTGTTTGCTGAATGATGTCATGACCGATTACGCAGCACTCCGTCCACTCGGCTGTGGATTTAAACAAACCAGCTGGAGTCGATTTGAATCATTGCCGAGTCAGCTCTGGGGAACAGATTGCAGTCTTTCAGCTTCGACCTTGTTGGTTTAGTCTTTGTTTTGACATCGCCCAATTTGTCATGACATCAGAAGTGGTTATGTTAGGGAGTGAATGTTTATGTCACTATTACACGACTCTCGGTAATGACAAGATCTGTAGGGTGTAGTACGCCGATATCTTACCCAGCATCTTTACACGGATTACGTTACACTCTCCGCCCGGGGGTTACGGAGTTCTCTGACTCTTCTAACTTGTTGGCTAAGAAAGAAAGAAAAGATGGACAGATGAGAGGAGACGGAGAGGGGGACGGAGAGAATGAGAAAGTTATGAAATGAAAAAAAAATAAACAAGAAAGATTGTAAGAATGAGGAAAAAAAAGGAAACATGAGCAGAAATAAGTACTGAAAGAAAGGAAGAAGTCATAAGCACATGAGTGAGTGAGTAATTGAGGAAGAAGGAAATACTGTAGTGTTATTCACTTATCCCACTGATATCATGTCCTGTTTGATCAAGTGCCCGAGAATTAAATGTCATTACGTTATTATGTGTGGTATGTAGTGTGGTCATTGCTTTTGTATGTGCTGTAGTCTGTACATTATTGTCTGTGGTGTGCGGCATAGTCATTACGTCATTGTATATAGTGTGCGGTGTAGTCTTTACATCATTGTATATAGTGTGTGGTGTAGTCTTTACGTCATGGTATATGGTGTGCGGTTTAGTAATTACGTCATTGTATATAGTGTGCGGCATAGTCATTACGTCATTGTAAATAGTGTGCGGTTTAGTCTTTACGTCATGGTATATAGTGTGTGTTGTAGTCATTACGTTATTTTATATAGTGTGTTGTAGTCATAACGTCATTGTATTCAGTGTGTTGTAGTAATTACGTCATTGTATATAGTGTGTGTTGTAGTCATTACGTCATTGTATATCGTGTGTGTTGTAGTCATTACGTTATTCTATATAGTGTGTGTTGTAGTAATTACGTCATTGTATATAGTGTGTGTTGTAGTCATTACGTTATTCTATATAGTGTGTGTTGTGGTCATTATGTTATTCTATATAGTGTGTGTTGTGGTCATTATGTTATTCTATATAGTATGTGTTGTGGTCATTACGTTATTGTGTATAATGTGTGTTGTAGTCATTGCGTTTTTCTATATAGTGTGTTGTAGTCATAACGTCATTGTACTCAGTGTGTTGTAGTCATTACGTCATTGTATATAGTGTGTGTTGTAGTCATTACGTCATTGTATATCGTGTGTGTTGTAGTCATTACGTTATTCTATATAGTGTGTGTTGTAGTCATTACGTTATTCTATATAGTGTGTGTTGTAGTCATTATGTTATTCTATAAAGTGTGTGTTGTAGTCATTACGTTATTCTATATAGTGTGTGTTGTAGTCATTATGTTATTCTATATAGTGTGTGTTGTAGTCATTTTGTTATTCTATATAGTGTGTGTTGTAGTCATTACGTCATTGTATATCGTGTGTGTTGTAGTCATTACGTCATTGTATATCGTGTGTTGTAGTCATTACGTTATTCTATATAGTGTGTGTTATAGTCATTACGTTATTCTATATAGTGTGTGTTGTAGTCATTATGTTATTCTATATAGTGTGTTGTAGTCATTACGTTATTCTATATAGTGTGTGTTGTAGTCATTACGTTATTCTATATAGTGTGTGTTATAGTCATTACGTTATTCTATATAGTGTGTGTTGTAGTCATTATGTTATTCTATATAGTGTGTGTTGTAGTCATTACGTCATTGTATATCGTGTGTGTTGTAGTCATTACGTTATTCTATATAGTGTGTGTTGTGGTCATTACGTTATTCTATATAGTGTGTGTTATAGTCATTACGTTATTCTATATAGTGTGTGTTGTAGTCATTACGTTATTCTATATAGTGTGTGTTATAGTCATTACGTTATTCTATATAGTGTGTGTTGTAGTCATTATGTTATTCTATATAGTGTGTGTTGTAGTCATTACGTCATTGTATATCGTGTGTGTTGTAGTCATTACGTTATTCTATATAGTGTGTGTTGTAGTCATTACGTTATTCTATATAGTGTGTGTTATAGTCATTACGTTATTCTATATAGTGTGTGTTGTAGTCATTATGTTATTCTATATAGTGTGTGTTGTAGTCATTACGTCATTGTATATCGTGTGTGTTGTAGTCATTACGTTATTCTATATAGTGTGTGTTGTGGTCATTACGTCATTGTATATCGTGTGTGTTGTAGTCATTACGTTATTCTATATAGTGTGTGTTATAGTCATTACGTTATTCTATATAGTGTGTGTTGTGGTCATTATGTTATTCTATATAGTGTGTGTTGTAGTCATTACGTCATTGTATATCGTGTGTGTTGTAGTCATTACGTTATTCTATATAGTGTGTGTTGTAGTCATTACGTTATTCTATATAGTGTGTGTTATAGTCATTACGTTATTCTATATAGTGTGTGTTATAGTCATTACGTTATTCTATATAGTGTGTGTTGTGGTCATTATGTTATTCTATATAGTGTGTGTTGTGGTCATTACGTAATTTTATATAGTGTGTGTTGTGGTCATTACGTTATTCTATATGGTGTGTGTTGTAGTCATTACGTTATTCTATATAGTATGTGTTGTAGTCATTACGTAATTTTATATAGTGTGTGTTGTAGTCATTATGTTATTCTATATAGTGTGTGTTGTGTGTTGTGGTCATTATGTTATTCTATATAGTGTGTGTTGTGTGTTGTGGTCATTACGTTATTCTATATAGTGTGTGTTGTGGTCATTACGTTATTCTATATAGTGTGTGTTGTAGTCATTACGTTATTCTATATAGTGTGTGTTGTAGTCATTACGTAATTTTATATAGTGTGTGTTGTAGTCATTACGTTATTCTATATAGTGTGTGTTGTAGTCATTACGTTATTCTATATAGTGTGTGTTGTGGTCATTATGTTATTCTATATAGTGTGTGTTGTGGTCATTATGTTATTCTATATAGTGTGTGTTATAGTCATTACGTTATTCTATATAGTGTGTGTTGTGGTCGTTACGTAATTGTGTATAATGTGTGTTGTAGTCATTGCGTTTTTCTATATAGTGTGTTGTAGTCATTACGTTTTTCTATATAGTGTGTGTTGTGGTCATTATGTTATTCTATATAGTGTGTGTTGTAGTCATTGTTATTGTATTTAGTGTTTGTTGTAGTCATTACGTTATTCTATAGTGTGTGTTGTAGTCATTACGTTATTCTATAGTGTGTGTTGTAGTCATTACGTTATTGTGTATAGTGTGTGTTGTAGTCATTATGTTATTCTATTTGGTGTGTGGTTCAGATAAGAACATAAACATACTGTTTTATGTTACGTATATAAAATGTTTTATTTTTAGCCATTTCTAAAGGAGATTGTTGCCGTCTTTAGTATCGTTACTGATACTCTGCTGTACAGAGTGATCTTACACACACACACACACTGTTATATGTTCATTTGTTTTATTGATAAACTCTAATAACATATCCTCCCTTTTTCCTCAGGAGTACATGGTGTACCGCAAACACACCTACATGCGACTGGACGGTTCGTCCAAGATCTCGGAGCGTCGTGACATGGTGGCGGACTTCCAAAGCCGGTGAGCTGATGGGCACTGCTGTCTTTCTTTTTCTTTTTTTTTTTTAAACTTTCTTTCTTTTTCTTTATTTTGATGGTGAAAGGGGTGAAAAGCTCACCCTGTCTCACAGCGGGTCCCATGTTAGCATCTGTCTCTGGGTGAAGTTTAGAAGACAAGTAATTAGCGCTCAGACTGTGATGTGCCTTCATGTTAGACCTCCCTGTGCGTCTCTGCTTTGCATTATCTCCGTCTGCTTTTCATTTTCTACAGAGTGTGTGTGGGATATTGAAGTGTCGGATTTTCTCTCTCTCTCTCTCTCTCTCTCTCTCTCTCTCTCTCTCTTCTGCTTGCAGGACGGATATTTTCGTCTTTCTCCTCAGCACTAGAGCAGGGGGTCTGGGAATAAATCTGACTGCTGCAGACACGGTGAGACGCTCTAATACACTCGCTCTCATTACGGCTTCACTTGCTGACGGGTTCTCAGCCGGGCGGGTTCACTGTTCTGCTGGAACATCGCAATCTGGCGCATCAAACGTCTGAGAACACCGCGTTCTCCTGATAAAACCCAAAACGTCTCGGTTTAACCACAGTGACACTAATAATGATGGTGAGGAGTGTAAGTCATATAAAGTGAACTGAAGTGAAATATTACAGGATCTTCAGAGGTTGTGTATCCTTTAACAAAGAAAAGCAGCAAGAAAGCATTTGAAAATAACAATGACAAGAACTGCAACAGAAGATAAGAAAGTAAAGTAGAACAAAAAATGGACAAAGAATGACAAATATGTCAGCTACCGAAACAGAAGAAAAGAAAAGTAAATAAATGAATAATAAAGCGTAGATAAGAAAGGGTCAGCACTAACAATGAGAACTAAAACAGGAAAGTAAAGAGGAAAAAAAAAGAAGTGAGAAGAAGTACAGAACAGTCACATCAACAATTAGAATAGAAGGAAAGAAAAAAAAAGGAAAAATAAAATGATTAAGATTAAAGCTGAGAAAAAGGGACAGTGACGATAATAAACAGATGAAAATTATAACATAAAACAAAAGAAATGTAAAATTACAACAATGAGCATGATGACAAAAATAAAAAATGAATAATAAACAATAAGGAAGAAAAAAATAATACATAAGACAGGAATGGCAACTAAAAAAAGAATAATAAAAAGAAAATAGTTGTCAAGGGACAAAAACATGAATCAAATCTCCAGCAGAAGAAAAGGCAAAAAAAAAAAACACAACAACAATAAGAAATAATAATTAAACTGTGGGCGGTGGAGCAATAACGCCAGCATGAGGGGGAAAAGGAAGAGAAAGAATAATTGTTAAAACTTAACTTAAGGAGGAAAAGAAACCGTAAGAGAAATAACTATGGCCACGGAAGAATATAATAAATGTTTAAAGCTTAGAGGGGAAAAAGTACAGTAGTAATAATAATAATAATAATACCTACAGCTAGATACAACCTAGCTAGATAATAAAATACAACAACTAGAAAAAAAAAAAAACACAAAATTGTTTTACACCTTTTAAAGAGAAACAAAAGAACAATAATTGCTGTACAACTACAACAGGAAAAAATAACTGAATATTATATATATAGAATAATATGGAATAATGACAACAAATAGAAGATAAAAAAGAAAGAGGTAGAAAAAACAAAAATAAGACAACAGTGACAACTGTGATGAGAAAAACAAAATAAAGACGATAAAGCGGGTGAAGGGGAGCGGGAACAACAATGACGAACGAATAAACACAAACGAATAAACACAAAGGAAAAAAGGACAACAACAAAAACAGACGGACAGTGTTAATATTGTTTATAAGTTTACAGAATATTTCATATGCTGTGATTGCATAATGTTTACACACACAAATAAATCTTAATGGGAAAAATATTGTATTGTGTAAGTGTTTGTTCTTGTATTGTAATTTTCTAAAAGTTTATATCAAATATAATTAAATATATAATATGGAATCATTTGCTAAACATATCAAAAATAATCGCTCTTTGATCAACTGGTTCAATTTTTCCCCTTTTTTTCTATTTCTTATACTATTTAAATAACAAACTGTTACTGTATAATGAACGTTGCAACGAAGCTGAAATCACAACACACCTTCATTATGATATAAAAAGATTTAAAAGATTTAAAAGATTTACAAAGAGGAAGTCTGAAATTCATCTCCATGATGCTAATTACATTAGTATTCACTCCCTAAACTGAAGTATAGTCTGTATAGTGGATATGTTTACGCAGAGTGTGTATGCATGTGATGAGTGTGTGTGTCGTCTGTTCCTCTGCAGGTGATTTTCTACGACAGTGACTGGAACCCCACGGTGGACCAACAGGCCATGGACCGAGCCCACAGACTGGGCCAGACCAAACAGGTCACCGTGTACCGCCTCATATGCAAAGGCACGATAGAGGAGCGGATCCTGCAGCGCGCCAAGGAGAAGAGCGAGGTACGAGTTACGTAGTTACCGTCGCTATCAGTAATGTTTACAGGTTTTATGAGTGAAATTAAGTTAATAAGTGAATATAAGAGTTATCAGATGTTGATCAGTGATTTCTCTCATGCAGACACTCATAGCTCACACATACCTAATACAGTTTAAAGCCACAGTGCAGCGATCCTGAGTCTAATCACACTCTCGCGTTTCCCGTGCGTTAGATTCAGAGGATGGTGATTTCGGGAGGGAATTTCAAACCCGACACTCTGAAGCCCAAAGAGGTCGTCAGTCTACTGCTGGACGACGAGGAGCTGGAGAAAAAACGTGAGTTAAGGTTTTTCAGAATTACATTTCCGTCTTAATCAACGTCAATCAAATCCGTGTCAGATCCAAGATCTATGAATTTAATCCCAAATCTGTGAATCAAATCCACAAGTCAAATGCTAAATCTGTGAATAAAGTTAAGTAAGCCCTATTTATCTAATTTGTAATCTGAGTCAAATCCCAAATATGTGAAACACAAATACATGACTCAAATCAGATTTTTGAGTTAAATCCATAAATCAAATCACAAAACCCTAAATCAAATCTGTAAATCAATCCAAAATTTACGACTCAAATCCTGAACTGGTGAATCAAATTCACAAAATAAAAATTGAAATTTACTTAATCTAAAATCTGTTAGTCAAATCCAAGAGTCAAATCCTGAAGCTGTAAATTCCATGAGTCAAATGTCAAATCCCGAAGCTGGGTCAAATCCCGAAGCTGAGTCAAATCCCAAATTTAAGACATTAATCTATGTGTCAAATCCCAAAGCTGAGTCAAATCTATGAGTCAATTGCGAAGCTGAGTCAAATCCCGAAGCTGGGTCAAATTTATGAGTCAAATACCGAAGCTGAGTCAAATCCTGAAGCTGTAAATTCCATGAGTCAAATGTCAAATCCCAAATCTGAGTAAAATTTCAAAGCTGGGTCAAATCCCGAAGCTGAGTCAAATCCCAAATTTAAGACATTAATCTATGTGTCAAATCCCAAAGCTGAGTCAAATCTATGAGTCAGTTGCGAAGCTGAGTCAAATCCCGAAGCTGGGTCAAATTCATGAGTCAAATACCGAAGCTAAGTCAAATCCATGAGTTAAATCTCAAATCCATGAGTCAAATTCTGAAGCTGAGTCAAATCTATGAATCAGGGTTTAAACTTTCGTTGATTTAATCAAAAGCTTAGCTACTGGCAAAATGTAATGACGTTATTGTTTGTTAGGAAGGCAAATATCTACTATTGCAACGAACACACACTCAACTCTTTCCCAACAACACTGCATATTTTATGTGTAGATTCATAAACTAACTTGGATAAACTCCTACTTTAACTCTCCTAAATGTTTGCTTGAATAAACAATGCGTGCTTCGTGTGTTTGTGTTTCAGTGCGTTTAAGGCAGGAGGAGAAGAGACAGCAGGAGGAGAGCAGTAAGGTGAAGGACCGCAAGAGGAAGAGAGAAAAATACGCAGAGAAGGTAATACAGCCCAGAGTATCACTAATCATATTATACACTCACACATACAGTGTACCACACACACACACGTACACAAACACACTTTAGAAGAAGTTACAGCCTCATGAAAGCTTCTGTAATGTGTTTGTGTGCAGAGGAAAAAGGAGGAGGATGCAGAGAGCAAGAAGAAGAAAGAAGGCGTGAATCTGGTGATCCCGTACACCCCGTCGGCGGATAACTCCAACCTGTCGGCTGACGGTGAGGACTCGTTCATCAGCGTGGACATGGAGTCGGCCATGCCCAGCCCCTTCAGTGAGGTCAGATCACACACTCACGCTCACTTTTATTCTGCAGTTGAGAAGTTTTTATTTGTCTTAATTAGATCAATTAATTATTTAATTAGATTTACAGGATTACAGATTATACCAAGGTTAGCACATTTAAAACATTTTGTTCTCATTGTGAATAATGACGGTTTTGTGCAATAGATATTTCACATTGTGTGGCTAAAGGAGCAAAACTATAAACACTGAATCTACATCTGTTTATATTATTACAGCGTATTTGCATTTGTTTTAAATATTAACAGTTTGCATCTTATTATTTTATATAATTTTTTTATACAAGTAAGTACTACAACATTCAAGTTACAAACTTTTAAAGACCCGAACATACAGTACGGTTACGCATGTTCAATCGCGGAAGTTAGATCACATGTCCAGCATACATCATCACGTGTGTCCAGCATGCATCCCAGAATTTCCGGAGGCAAATGAAAAAGCAGCAGCGATGAAGCTGGTACTGCTAAGTGCCTAACAATAATGATGGAGACAAAAGTGAAAATAATTAAGAGAACAGAATGAGGTCAAAAGAGTGCATTCTTTTACATGAATCGTCCAACCATCGGCACAATTCTAAAGAACAAGGACAAGATGATGGAACCTGTTAGTTTTATACTGTGTTTAGACAATTGTGATAAGTGTCCTAGTACCTAGACAATGTTTGTTGGACTTACGAACAAACTGGACTTACGAACGGGCTCTCGGAACAGAACTCGTTCGTATGTTGGGGACGTACTATACAGAATTAGATTTTGAAGCTGAAATGCAACACATGATCAGGCATTGTGGCTTTCGGGAAATTTTATTTTTGTTTCAATAAAATTTTATTTATCTGTGGCTTTAAAAGATTTCTTGTTAAGAGTTCTGTAGCTGGAACGTAACCTGAAGCCTGACGTGTTTGCGCAGATCTCTCTGAGCAGCGAGCTGCAGCCGGGGTCTCTGCCGGCCGACGAGAGCAGCAGCGACATGCTAGTGATCGTGGACGAGCCGCTGCCCACCAACTCGCCCGCCTCAGGCACCGGCTCCGTCTCAGACAACATGAACGGTGAGGAGAGAGATTCATAAAATAGATATTCTCAGGTCTATACAGAAATCTACATACAGTTACTATATTAGTGGAGTTTAAAATTGTAAATGTGATCTTAAACATCAGCCCAAGCAGCGAGATCTCAAGAATGCCTTTTTATGTTGTAACATTTTGTGTAACACTTTCCAGCGTTCAGTTTCTTTTCCTTTATTTGGTCGATCCTGATTTCTGCGCCGCATCCCACAAAAACACAAGACGTCCTCGACTCCCCACCTTAAACCCAGTCGTAATTCTTCTTGCCTGTGTTTCATCAGCAAATTCCTCCATCGCAGTGTTTAGCCCCGCCCCCGTCCCTGCCCCTCCCCCTCCCTCTCAGAGACACACGGAGCCGGATAATAAAGTAGCGGCCCGAGTGGAGCCACTGTGTTTATGTAGGGCTTGTAAATGGCTGTGTAGTGCTTCCAGGACACACACACACTCACTGCTGAGTGAAGACTAACACGAGTCGTAGCTCCTGAATTCCATGTGTTCGTGTCCTGACTAATTAAACTGAAACAGGGACAAATCAGCACTTTAAGGTTAACACTTCGTGACTAAGGTTTTTAAAAGCCAATTTTGCAAGAAATTTACCTCTGTATACCGAAAAATTCTTCGCCCTACAATCGGCCGAGCCGAACCGAACAGAATGTTATCGAGAGGAAAAGGAAGCCGCTCTCAGTCTGGGTTTTAAAGCAGGAATTTAGGGTTTAATGTCTATTTATTTCTTATTTTACTTCATTTACGTGTCTTTTCGAAATGTTTTGATTGTGTTTATATGCAAAAATATGATTATAGTGTTGGAAATGGGTAATATCGGTAATATTTTTGGGTGGCTGGAACTGATTTATGTGTATTTACATATTTTCCAACGGGACAATGAGTTTCACAATACAAAATTTCACCTAAAGAACTCTAAGCCTAAAGGGATTTATGAATCGGATTAAATTCTTACCGTCTTATGATAAATTCTTATCATAAGATGTAACAGTCTATCAGGTTGAGTATGCAAATTAGATTAGTTCATTTATTTCTTATCCTCTTATAGAATATGGGTAAAAACACAAGCACGTCCTGTTTTCAGTATTTATTTACTATAATTCTGCTTTTATACTTGCTGTAAAACAAACAGTATAGTTTTGCGATCCGATGTTGAAGCTGACGTCAGTCTGTGCCGCAGGCGTGACGTCTCTAGACGTCTCGAGTCCAGGCAGAGGGAGAGGCGCTCGGAGCCGAGGACGACCCAAAGGCTCTGGCACCGGCACCAAGTGCTCGAGCAGGAAGGGTCGCGGGAGGAAGTCGACGGCCGGGAGCGCGGCGGCGATGGCCGGGGCGATGGCAGGAGCAGCAGCCGCGTCAGCTGCGGCGTACGCGGCGTACGGCTACAGCGTGTCGAAAGGTGGGTTTATCGTATTGTTACCCATTAATCAACAACTTCTGAATTTAAAACATTACATCATCCGTCTCGGACCGCAGCAGTTGTAGCACAGCCGTGGTAGATTAACGCTTACGTGACAGGGCCAGGGGTAGCTCAGTGGTTAAGGCATTGGACTATGGTTCGAAAGATCCCAGGTTCAAACCCCACAACCACCAAGTCGCCACTGTTGGGCCCTTGAGCAAGGCCCTTAACCCTCAACTGCTCAGATGTGTAATGAGATAAAAATGTAAGTTGCTCTGGATAAGAGCGTCTGTCAAATGCCTAAATGTGACGTCTGATGTGATCTCGTCTCAGGTATCGCTGCCGCTTCCGGATCCTTACAGCCAGCAATCGCCAGATCCTCAGCCTCGGCGGCGTTCATCCCCGTGGGCACGTCCTCTCCCCAGGCTAAAGGCGCTCAGCTCCTCCCACACGGCAGCTCGCACGTCCTTCACGCGTCCTCTAAGAGAGGCAAAGCTCCAAGCGGCCATGCCGGAGGACGGTAGCAGGAGCACCGTGTGTCTGCGCGCACGCAGGGTATCAGTCTAGTTCAGGTTTTAGTTTTAGTCTCTGGGGTTTGAGATGAGGGTTTCCATGGTCGATGATGACGATGATGTCTACTACCTACGCCAGAGGGGGGAATGAGAATAATCCCCCCCCCCCGAGCCTGTAGTCACTGTGAAGTTTTGGCTGAAATCTGATCTTTTTTCTGATCAACGACAGAACGACGGCTCGGCTCTAGTTCCACGCATCATCTTGAGATTTCACACGTATCCGTTACCGGTTACGTGTTTTCAGGGGGCCACCGGAACGGACTTTGTTCCTCATGTTTTGTAAGAACGTTTCGCACAAATATTCAACGTAGGAACAAAAAAAATTGACTCGAGCGCACCAGGCTGTGAAAACGCCAACCTCTGTTCTTTTTACAGCTGTTCGCTTTCGAAGAAAAATCCGCCTCAGATGCTTAATATATAAATACTCAGACATGCAAAGAGAAAAAGTTTTTTTGTTTGTTTTGTTAGGTTTTTTTTTTTTTTTTTTTTTGAATGAAGGTGTAAACGTGATGCTGCTTTAAAAAAACAACAAAAATAAATCACTATTCCACTTAAATGTGGAGCATTTCTGGCCTGGAAAAGTCTTCAATAGGATGTAAAATGTATCATAACTTAAGTTAAGGGGAAAAAAAAAATCCAAAACTGTTAATTTATGAAGATTTGTGCCAACTGTAAATTTGTAACGAAGCTGTTTATTTTTAAACGTATTGAAAATCACGTTTTGTTTGTTTGTTTTTTTCCTTCGCGTGGCACCACTGGCGCTATTTTGGGAAGTTCGTTTTGCGTAATTATTATTATTGGTCCAGTGATTGTAAATACCGCAGCGGATCTCGCTGTCTTCCGACCTTCTTCACGTTCTTCATGATGCTTGTCTATTTTTATAGGTCACCATGTACATACAAGAGAAAGAAAAGTGTTGTTTTACTAACGTGGACTAAATCCGAAATAATATTAATATTAATAATGATAATAATAAAAAAATTCAAAAATCATTTCGAACGCATCTGTCTGTGATTTATCTGCCGGTCTTTATTTTAATCGAATCTGTGTTTTGTTTAATACGAAGATAAAAGAGTATTATTTTTTAGATTGAACGTGCTAACACATTACTCAAGTACAGTGTTCATAAGACTACATACCACCTACATACACAGGCAGGTTTTGACAACTAACATGAACATTCATAAGCCATCTTTAATAGACATGGCCATTGTAACTCTGGTTCATTCTGGTTATTTAAGTGAGTCATATGTCATAAGGTTGTCATAGGATTGTGTTGGCACTTCCTGTCAACAACAGCAACGAAACAGACGACATTGTGACTTATGGTTGTCCGTCAGCAGTTAAGACATGAAGCTGACGTGCAAGCTCACGTCATTTAGCTCACGTCAAGTGATGATGTTACGACACCTCATTACTTAGTAACTCTGATGTACTGTACATAACTCAACTGTTTAATGAGTCTGCCTGAAAGTATCATAACTATATTACTGTATGCTGGGCATACTATTGACCTAGACAGTATGACAGTTAATTACCAGTTTGTGACGCTTACAAATTCACTATCAAGTCAGGTGTTATTTTTTTTTTACATTTTACATGAAGCTGTAATGTTCTTGTACACTGTTATGTCAGTGTATGCTATTGGACCCAGGTGTTGCTGAGCATAACACCGGATATATGTAGGTTATAGATTGGAATACATTTTTTTAATGTCAAAGCAACCCGATATCACTGACCCGTGGGCTCTAAAGGTTCTGCATTGCCGTGACCTGGTTTATTAGGGTAATGGTTTATATCAGAGAAGGTAATGAACATTTAGGTAAAAATAAAAAAAAAAATTTTCTACAAGTTAAAATAAATTCTACAGGATAGTTTTTAAATCCCATTTTTATATAAATAATACTACACATCAATCTCCTTGCTTTTTAATAGACTTAAATATAGGTCTTTTGTTTTACACTAAAATGTCTGACGAGTATTTATTTATATTTACATTAATATCCCCAAAAACAAGTCCTGTTCTCTGAGCAATCACAACAGCACACACTTGCACAGTTAAGCGCCTTTATTTAAAACACAACTTAACGATTGACTTCCTTTTACAACAAAGGATGGATTTTCTGAACCGTGTTACATCGTGAACCGACTGGCGGTCAGGTATGGAGTGTAAAGTAAACAGAATGTTTTGAAGTAGATTCATCATACAGCTTGGTTCGTTAGAGAAATTAAACACGAAGCAGACATGCTACACATTTAACAGTACAGTAATGCTATGAAGATGTAGGTTTGGATTTACAGGTAGTGTTTTAGTTTAAAGCAGGTGCACGCTGTTGAGCCGCTAGCAGTAGAGGCCTGAAGACGGCGAGGCAGGCCCTCTCGATGGAGAACAGGTGAGGATCGTCGACCTCCGGGCAGCTCTGCCTCATGAACTCGGCCAGGCGGAGCAGGTACTCGACGTTGTAGCCCGTCTTCCCCTTGCACACGGCGATCTGAGCACCGATCGCATCCGTACTCGCCGGACCCAGGTAGGTCGGGTTGTCTTCGGTCGCGATGTAAACCAGGGCTTGGACAGCGGGCTGGGTCTCGTCACGCGGGATGAACTCGACCATGTGGGTGCCGTAGCCGCCTCGTACTCCTTCGCGGATGTTCAGGTACGCCAGGGAGTCTTCGATCTGGGAGCCGGTCACCTCAAAGGCCACGCCCCAAGTGCATGCCTGCGGAGGAAGGAGAATTAATACGTTAATTATACACACAACCAAAACATTTAAAAACAAGCGTGTGTGTGAATACACAATATACTGTACATAGTGTTCCCAGCTCAGTGAAATGTTGGAGATCATAAAAAATAGGAAATTTAATGGCCTCCAGAGGTTCCTAGATGAATGCCAGCTTAGTGACTTTGGACTGACATCGTGCGTGTAAAATTTATATTATTTCTTAATGTAGTGTAATTTAATTAATATACACTAAATATTTTGCCATGACCAGACCCACACCCATCTATACATTTTTTTTTTTTTATTTTGTTGAAATTTCAAAAATGCCCCCCCCCAATCTATTTTCTCTTTGATGTGCGTAACTGTCCATTACGTCATGCTTCAACGGCCTTCCCCTGAAGACAGCTGGCAACACCGTTACATTTCGGAAGAACCGGAAGTGCTACTTACGTCATCCTCCTCCAGAAGTGTCACGACTCTTCCAGGCTGTCATTTAAAAAAAAAAAAGTTAGATAAGGCATAAGTGTCTTAGCACAAATATATATAAAATAATATAAAAATTTAAAGTAAATAATTTAGCCGATTCTCACCATTGCGTCACTTCCGCGGTGGAAGGTGTCCCCGTGCCAGAAGCGGCGCTTGTAGCCGCGGATGAAGCCGACGTGGCTGCGCTTGTACTTGAAGTCGGGCTTCCACACCAGGGAGCCGTAGCCGAAGATCCACAGGCTGGTCTTACCGGCCACGATGTCCTGAGGCTTCATTGTGGATGTGATGACGCGCAGAAATTAGATAAACAAACAGCGGGGGGTTTAGCCGGCGGGCTAGCTCGCTAGCGTTAGCTTCCTCCGGTCGAGCAGCAGAGGGATGGGCTGGCTCACTGCGATACCGCGGCCGGTACCGGAGCGCAACTGCTTAGCAGTTGTGAAGATGGAAATGCGCAGATCTGTTTGAGTTGCCTGGTGCATGCCGCCGCATTAGTGTCGCCGCATCATTGCATTAAAACGCCATGTTAGCCTCTTCGGCTAAAATATAGATCTGAAGTAAACACTGTTAAAACACCACCCCAGCGGGTACTCAGCTAGCCTCCTCTAACCTCCACCTATTACTAACTACTTACATTTAAAATCAATTAAAAACAACCCAAAATAAATAAGTAAGTAGTTGGCTAGCTAGCTTGTTAGCTCTGCCGCGCCGCTGCTCGTCCTGCGGATGATGAAACTCGGCTCGCCTGCATCCCCTCATATATCCTGTAAACGCGTTACCATGGCGCTCTCCCCACCAATCACTGTCGTGTGTGTGGGCGGGACTTCACCTCTTTCACCCAATCACCTCCTCAACCATTCTCACCCACCTCGTTTTTTCCTCATTCCGCATCGTTCTATTGGTTAAACGGCCGTCACTCATGCATTCCGGTCACTCCTATTGTCCAATCAGAGCGTGTCGGGGTTTTTTTTATTTTAAAGACGCCAAGCTGATGCAACATGAAATGGTCGTTTCACGTGCAGCCCAAGGCAGAGTGTTTTTCTGAGAAAGTGTTGCATCACATTCACTCTGAGAACCTGGTGTTCAAGAGGAATTGGGAAGGACATGGTGTTATACATGGAAAATAATAAGAATGATAAAAACATGTCAGGCAGCTGGGCTAAAAATGAGTATTAAAAACAAAACACACACACACACACACACACACACATATATATATATATATATATATATATATATATATAACAATAAGAAAATGAGTATAGTCAGATTTCCACATAAACATTAGTCTAAATATTATTTTTAGGACTTTTATGAATGTTTTGTACGGCGGCATGGTGATGTAGTGGTTAGCACTGTCGCCTCGCACCTCTAGGGTTGGGTTCGATTCTCGCCTTGGCTCTATGTGCATGGTGTTTGGATGTTCTCCCCGTGCTTGGTGGGTTTCCTCCAGGTACTCCGGGTTCCTCCCACAATCCAAAGAGAGTGTGAGTGTGTGTATGTAATCTTTATACAGTGATGGATTGGTCCCCTGTCCAGGGTCGATCCCGCTGCGTGCCCTAGTAACCCAGTGTAGGCATCTATCCAATGATGAAAACTTCAAAGCACTTTTGTAAGTTGCTCTAGATAAAAGCGTATGCTTAAATGTAAAATGTAAATGTGACTTAAGTGTCCTGGGAGACAGATTACTCAACCCCCCCCCCCCCCCCAAAAAAAAAAAAAGATTTTGTTATGATGAGTAAGAGTGTGTAAACATTGACCGGCAGTCCCACCACGATTGTAAAAAAATGGGAATAAATACATCGGTAATCACCATTGGCTTTCATGGTCTCTTGTTGGACTCCTGAGGTTTCTGGATGGATGGAAAGTTTTGTAGTATGAAACAAACAAGAAAAAAAAGAGATAACCTGATAAGCATCAAAATCAGGAATTCCTGATAAGAACTATTTATTGCTAATTGTTGCATGAAATTATAATAATTATAATCTCAGGTCATGCATTTAATCCAAATAGATGAGTACAAATCGAAAAACTAACTAACGGCACAGAGGCTTAGCGAATAGCACTGTCGCCTTGCACCTCCAGGATCCAGGTTCTATTCCCACCTTACCGTCTGTGCATGGATTCATGTGGAAGCAGGTTCTGTCTGATGGAACACGATGTTCAAACAGCATAAAAACTGTGATTCATTCTATTAAATCTTAGTAATTAGCGCCTCCAGTCATGTACTTACCCCTAAGTGCAAAGTCTTAAAGTGTATTTTACAATTCTTATGAAATATGTTTGTGTGTTATGAGAGTCAGTGGATAGAGGATAGACCGATCAAAATTTCAGTGAGTTATTATTTATAGTATGGCGGGGATAGCGGTATGGACGATGAATGTTTTAAAAGTTATGTAGCACATTTAAAAAAGAGATAAACTGATAAGCATCAAAAGCAGAAATTCCTGATAAGAACTACTTATTGTTTCAGTTTTAACCGTTGCATGAAATTATAATAATCATCATCTTAGGTCGCATACTTAACCCAAATAGACAAATACATAACAAACAAACAAAAATTAATATTTGCGTGCAGCGTTGTATCACAGTTCAGACGTTCACATAATTGATTAAAACAGCAAAGCAATTACTAAAAAAAAAAAAAAATTATAATTAGAGATGTTAAAAAACCAACATCTGGCGTTGATTTAAATGTTGTTGATGTTCGATGTTCTTTCTGGGAAAAAAAAGGTTCGATTCATGTGGAAGCAGTTTCTGTCTGATGGAACACGATGTCCAAACAACATAGAAACTGTCATTTATTCTATTAAATCTTAGTCATTATTGCCTCCGGTCACATACTCAACCCTAAGCGCAGATTCTTGAAGTGTACGTCTTCAAAATTCTGTTTGTGTGTGTTGTGAGTCAGTGGATAGATTTTCACATAACTGATCATAATCTCAGCAAGTTCTAATTTATGGTACTAAGCTTATTTGTGGGCGGCACGGTGGCGTAGTGGTTATCACTGTCGCTTTGCACCTCCAGGGCTGAGGTTCGATTCCCGTCTGTGTGCATGGAGTTTGCATGTTCTCACCATGCTTATTGAGTTTCCTCCCATAGTCAAAGGCTAATTGAGGTTTATAATGTGTGAATGACAACCCGACCCTTTAAGGATAAACCTCCAGGTTGGGGAGGATCCGTCGCCCGATGTGCCGGATTTCATGTGGATGGACCAACCTACCAAAAAATGCCAGCTTATTCGTACTTCTGTGGTCTGTTATTAATGGAAGGCTGAACTACTGCTACACGTTCTGGTTTCGAAACGAATTGCGATTCAGTATTGAGATGTTTGTTGCTGAAATGCTGTTCAGATTTTAAATGTACAAACATCTATATTAAAAATAAACTGTTGTCATTGGTCATATTTATTAAATTGAGTTGGATTAGTTCTTTGTGTGCATTGTTTGTACAGGCACAAACTGGAGGCCGAGTTTTAGCCACCGGTGTTGTGTTTAACTTTGGCGCCGCTGTTTAGACGATGAACTGAACCCAAGATTCCACCTGGGGCTTGAACGGTGCCTCGTTTTTCAGTGGAATGTATAGTGTGGTTTTTATAGTTTCCAGTGCTGGCCTAGTTTCTAGGTGAGGCTATTTTGGTGTTTTCCCAACTCAAATTCTCTAATAATGGCTGCAGGATTGGGAAACACTGTGGTCTGAGTTCTCAACTTCTCTTGGAATAGATCAGATAAGATCAACAGACACATAACGAACTGACTATTGGCCTTATTTTTTGCTTCTGCGGTCTGAGCCAAATGTAATCAATCTAGTCCCTGAGGACCGCTGGCCAGGTTTCTTTCTAGGCTTCGGTTACTAACCCACTTGCACCAGGTAATCCCCACTGTACACTGTTCTTACTGCCGAACGTAGGCGACGGCGACGAGAAGCTCTGGCTTAAGCCTCAGAGACGGAGAAAAGTACGAGTGCGAAACCGAGCGCTAGCTGCCAATATTCCGCACTGCTCTAAGTCATTGTATTAAGTTTAATTTGTCACGGTATTTCCATGAAGCCCAAAGGCTGGAGTAAATTTTAAAGTAGGACCATCCATCATTCTAGACTTGGCTCTCAGGCTTTGGAAAAATCTCTGTGAAAACATGACCTAACACACTACGTTCACAATCAGCTACAGAAACTCATTTCCTGAGTCAGGATAAAATAAAAAAAAATAAAAAATCCAAGGTGGAATTATTGTCACCACTACCATTTTTCTAAAACACCAAGAATGTAGTATTTCTTGGGTTTACACCACAGCAATGTGGCAACAAATACTGTATATTGCTTTGTTTATATAAAAAAAGGACATGGACACAATATCTATTAGTTACATGCAATCTTTTTTTTAATTCTCTCTTGAATTTAATTAAAAGAAAAGCATCTTGCTGAAAATAAAATAAATGGCTGTTCTGAAGATGTTGGAAAACCTACAGCTTCACCTCTGACTGTTACTAAGGCTCGTTCACATAAACAGTAAATACAACATCTCCTAAGAGACTCATTAGATAAATAATCCTGGATTTATTTCATATTAATGCGTACATTTTATTACATCATCGCTCGTTTGCAGGGACGTATACAGTGGATGCTGGACATAAAACATGTTTTCTTCTTTTTTTTATCATATGATAAATTTTTGCTTAAAAAGACATTGATCTAACATTTTTGGAAGGAGTCTCCACTGTCAGCGCTTTTTAGGAGACTTTAAAACTTAAAGTTTTTTTTCCATCATAGTAACTTCACAACATTTAACATTGTGATAACATTAATACAGTATGTATGTGTACACACACACACACACCATTTAACATTTTAAAAGTAGTTGGTGCAAATCTGGTAATCTTTTTCTCATGAGATCAGACCGATACTAAGGTGTGTGCAATATCAGTGTGTACCCAACACTGCATTACTGACAGATTATTAGCGATAACATCGCAACACGCCTAGACAGGCTCTTTAAGTCTCTATATATGTATACACTGATTTTATTTTTAAACGTTGGCACCTTTCCAGAGAACAAGCTAAAACGATTGTATCACTAGCACTCGAGGCTCACCCATGCCCGCGGGGTCTAAAGACCAACCTGTCTGGTCCGATCCCACAGAAAATCCAATGCACTCAATTCTGGCCACGATAGAAAGGCACAAGGACACCCAGTGCACCACAACGTCCTGGTCTCTAGACATGCCCCGAGAGGCCAGAGCCACCCAGTTGGCACAAGAGGGACCTAAAATCTAGGTGCTTTCAATGTTGATGGTTTTAATATTATGGCTGATCAGTGCTCACATATAAATTAATTTGTTCTTTATTGTTTATCCATAAAATGAACACCGTAAATGAACATCATGTCTGTTCTGTAAGCCAGTAAGATCAGGATATGACCCTCACCACCCAGCGAGAACCTTTCTCCCAGTTCTGCCACGCTATAGGTTCTGGTAAACAACCCTCCCTCCCTCCCCCACCCCACCCCACCCCACTCCTCTCCCCTATTTAACACTTCCTTATTTTTACCCCAGACTCGTCTTTGCTCTTTAGCTAAAATAGGATTATCTATAAATAGAGGCATTAGCTGGCATCATACGATCCAGTCTCGTGTAAGCTCCTTAAAAGTCTGCGTGATGCACAGGGCTTTCTCTGGAGCTCCAAGAGCAGAGCCTTTCAAAGAACAGCGTGTTTACTCTCTCCGCCTGTAACCTAAAGCTCCCGCGCCCGGGACCGGGCGTGACCTTGTGTACAGTGTAAACACACAGCGTTGAAAACAAGACAGCCATGGGACTCTTCCCTTACTGTCTGTTCTGACCTTTTGTTTTGTTCTGTTTGTGCATAGAAATATCAATACGCTTATACTCAGCTGCTTCTTAGGGTTTCAATTTCATGCTTATTTATATTAAAGTGTTGGAACGTGTAGTTGTTAAAGTAAGAAATGTTAATCAGGACTAGCTTCCTAAAATCGATCAAGAAATCGATTTTGTTGCACTTATTTACTCGTCCATGAAACACATACTTAGAACAAGGCAGAAAACATTCCAGGGAATTCTTGGAAGGCACAAAAACTCCCTGATTCAAAGAACCTGAGGTTACAATATGCACGGATTGATAACAAACTACTGTAAAAACAGTTTAAAATAATGTTAATGATAATTCTGTGGCTACAAAAATAAATATACACTTAATAAAAGAGATCAAAGAGATCAGGTAAAATGGTAATATTTTACCATTTTAATGCTTTAAATAATAAATGTATTATTATTTAGTGACTGATATTATATTTATACACAGTATATAAAGATGTCAAAATGTATATGATAATAATGCAAAAAAGCATGGTAATTAATTAATTGGGCATGATGGCACAGTATCATATAATACAGAAAATGTGTGTGGCCAAAGAAGCTACTTTAACTTTTTTTTTTTACTTTTTATGCAACATGGAAGTGACCAATCTTGCTTTTCTAAAAATTTCAAGTTGCTGACTTCAGCTATTTTGCAGAGATGACTTTATATGAGCCCCAAAATGGCCATTTTGCCATTTATACATTGTTATACTGTCTTGTTTCAAGCTATAAGAGTGTAAAAAGCAAATTATTCATATTTCTTTTGATATTTCTTTTCTTTGTATATTTTTGTATTGATACCAAAATTGATGTAACCTTCTAGAAGCATATGACCTGTAAAAATTGTTGCTTAAATTAAAGCATTCTGTACAAAACTGAGGTTTTATGTTTCCCCAAAAAGCTGTAGTGTCTGTAACTATGTCAAATCCATGTTACAATATCTACAATTACAAGTTTGCATTTTAGAAAAATACACATTTTTTAGCACCGATACCATAATTTGTCCGAGAGCTTTAATCTAGCATTACAAAAAGCTGTTTTTTAAAAAGACGAATGGAAAACTTCTAATCTTTTCCACGTGAGACCGATACTGAGGGCGAGTATAATAACAGAGTGTGCAAGATACCTTCTGCATTACTGACAGATTATTTACGATAACTGCAGAGCAAACTACTACACGCCTAGACAGGCTCTCTAAGGGCGTTTCTACACATCTGTTTTTGCTTTTGATTACTGGCACCCACTTAGAAAACAAACAATAACTATTAAATAAAATAATCATTACATGCAATTAACATGCTTTTCCAGGCACGAATACAAAAACACTCCCAAATAAAACGTACATTTTAATGTGTGATAAAGTAGATTTTTCTGCCTACATCTAAACCCAAGCATTTATCCTTAGATGTGTTAATGTGCGCTCAGTGGAGGCAGACGGTGTGTTTTATTCGGTTCAGTCTGTGAAACCTGTTGTCAGAAACCCAACAGGAGGTCAGAGCGAACTAGAAAGATTTATATTCACAGTCAAAGGTCAAACCAGGAAATGCCACACATTCACAGCATGGACTAGAAAACAAGGCAGTACAGAAACACACAATGGTTCAGCGAAAATTCAATGAAACAAAAGAACAGTCGGGTATACACATGTAAAAAGTAAGAAAACAATGACAGCAGAGGGAGAAAAACCAAAGCACAAGCACATTTATTTATTTATTTTTTTTCCCAGATCTGTGATGTGAATATTTAACACAAAGCGGATCAGTGTCATTGAGTACACCTGCTTCTTCACAAGTATCTCATCAGTCGATCACATGGCAACAACTCAATGCATTTAGGCATGTAGACACGGTCAAGATGATCTAATGAGCTGATATGCTTGGGCATCAGAATTGGGAAGAAAAGTGATCTTAGTCACTTTAAACGTGGCATGCTTGTTGGTGACAGCGGGGCTGGTCTGAGTATTTCCGAAAGTGCTGATCTTCTGGAATTTTGACGCACAACTAGATCCAGTAAGGGCAGAAAATGCCTTGTTGATGCCAGAGGTCAGAGGAGAAGGGCCTCTACTGGTTTGAGCTGATAGGAAGGTGACAGTGACTCAAATAGCATCTCATTATGACCTGAGGTATGCAGAAGAGCAACGTTAAATGTGCAACACGTGGAACCTTGAAGCAGATGCAGCAGCAGAAGACCACACCAGGAGCCTCACTAATATTGGACAATATTGGAAAAACATTGCCTGGTCCTGCTGCGACATTCAGATAGTTGGGTCAGAATTTGGTCTAACACCAATAACATCAAAGCATCGATCCATCCTGCCTTGTATCAGTGGTTAAGGCCGCTGATAGTGATGTAATGGTATAGGGGAGATTTCATTAACACACTTCGTGCTCCTTGGTACTAAAAAATGCCTGTATTTAAAAGTTGACTGTATTTAAAAGACCTTCAAAGTCACCAGGTCTCAATCCAGTAGAGCAATTTTGGGATGTGGTGGATTGGGAGATTCGCTATCATGTCAATATAGACCAAAATTTTAAGGAACATTTCCAGCTCCCTGTTGAAGCCACGATGAATTAAGGCAGTTCTGAAGGCTCCAAATTAGTTCTGGAAAGGGTGACGTGTATATCCTCCTTATGCCTTAAGAACTGCCTTAATTCATTATGGTCAACAAGGAGCTATATACTGTATATATGGTATATACACACATATATATAGTGTTTGTGATGTAAGTCTGTTATGGAAATGTTGTGAGAGTAGATTATCTGGTTTAAGATTGACGCAGAAAACATCTGAACAACAACAATGTGAGGAACATCACTGAATGACTTTTGCACTCAACGCCTGAAAATAACTGAAATATTCCCTCCCAGGCTGGTTTTAAAAAAAAACACAAAACTTAATAACAGCTTACACACTACATATTTTGAGTTTTTGTAGAGAGGGAAATCAATTCAACAAGACCTCCAATAATTACTAGGTAACAAAACACTGTATTATGTCCATAATCTGTAAGTATTTAGTTTCAGTACTTCATGCAAAGTAGTAAGTTCTACCAACTCGGTAAAAATACATACGCTCTCTGAACGGTGAAAAACATCTAAGTAATCCTGACCATCACACCCACATGTGGAATGTCCAGAATGTCCAGAACGTCAGCACTTTAAGCATTGTGCTGGTGAAATTCAAAGCAAGGACCATATGTCCTGATATTCACCTCCATGGTTGGGGGTTCGAATCTCACCTCCAGTCTGTGCGCGTGGAGTTTGCATGTTCTCCCTGTGCTGGGTGGGTTTCTTATGAGTATACCGGTTTCCTCCAACAGTGCAAACACATGTAGTGTAGGCTCAGTGGAGTTTTCAAATTGCACGTAGTTTGATGAGAGTAGATGAGAGTGTGAGAAATGGCTTGGCATCCCATCCTCGCTTTAGGTATCAGACAGTTGCTTTGTTTTGTCAAAGTTCTAGTGCAATATTTTCAATTGTTTTGTATTTCTTTCCTATTTTTACAGTCATATAAGATTTTCGCTGCATATCTGACTGTGCATGGTTGTTTATATTATGTTAAAATTAGAATTTGAAATTAATTTAATCTTAAATAGATAATCAGGTTTTGCAAACTAGAGAAGTCTGTACCAGCGTAAATGCTATGCTGTAGCAATAAATAAATAAATGAATCTGATCTCAGATCTGTGCTAGCTCTCCCTATGTTTGGTGGGATTCCTCAAATGGTCCGAAGAGTGTGCGTGAGCATGCGAGTGTGTGCGTGTGTCATGTCCAGGGGGAACCTCACCACATTCCCAAAGTCTCATGGAATTGGCTCCAAAACTCCCGCGACCCTGTACAGGATGAGCGTTAGCTAACAATACAGAATGAATATAAATTTGAATGAGTTACAATCTCAGAAATCTATGTTAATAAGTTTACAGTAACTTACAGCTGATGATTTTTTAAACACAATTAGTATGTTAAGTATTTCCACTAATGTTCTCAGAGTTATGGACTTCACTGCAATGTTCATTTGAATTAGCATTGCTCCTTTAATTACTGATAGCAAGCTAGGTAGAGTTAAACTGCTACTTTTTTCGTTTCATCTTCGGTTTCTACTTAAAAAGAAATCTCCTGATTTCAGTTACAGCTTTAGTTACCCACATTTTTCCATTTTCCTCAGTCCCACCCAAGCAGGCAGCTTCATGTTATGATATGTGAGTAATAGCCGTTTTGATTTATTGAGATGTTTCCCTGTTGAACCTTTAACATTCAAGAAAAATGTTGGCACAAGTGTTTATGTTTAAAGTCAAAGAACAAGTGATGGTTTTCTGGTTTTATTAAGACCATTAGGACAGGCAGACTACAGGCCGAGATGGTACAAAGAAACGCGAGTGAGACGAAAACAGCCGTCGACAAGCAACGTCAAACATACCACGATCGAAACTCTAATCAAAACAGACGCAGTCCTGGAGGGAGAGTGGGTAAAATAACACAGGCTGTTTAAAAGCGGTGTGTGATTGTGGACGAGTGCCATTAGTAATTAATTGAGCGGGAAAGAGGAAACAAACACCAGCTAGGTCATGTGATGACATCATGACTTGAGAAATTACTCGTTTGCAATGTTTGTAGAATATTTATTGTCACAGTTCATCTGTTAAAATGCACTTTTTTATGTATTGTACAATCTTTACAACATACATCCTGTCCCGTACAATAGTGTTTGTTTTTACTTTGAGCCATTTTTTAGGAAATATTACACCAGGGATTCAGCAACTTTTTGGACATTATGAACTTTTTTCGCAACCTCAAACGTCCTTGGTATTCAACAATTCACTGATAAATTATATTTAAAAGGTGTAAGCTTCTCTTGCAATGTGTACGAGGGGAGTTTAAAGTCAAACTGGGACTTGTGATGAAAGCGATTGATATTTAGGGAAGACATTCAGTACAGAACGGTGATGAGACTCTTAGCTGCAGTAAAACATTTGAATGGTGCAAACGTTTTAAGGAACGATGAATGATGATGTCGCCCGAGATGGCTCGCTGCCCACAGCAGTCATTCCTGTGAACATTCAGCGATTTCAGAGGAACGCCTGATCCCTGAAAATCGACAGATAAGTTGTTGCTTGCTTGTGTAAGAGACGCATGTGTCTGTGGGAACTGTACACACAATCATTAACCAACATTACTTTACACATTACGGGAACTCGGCTGGGAGTTATTGCCACATCCCCTGTACAGTCCTGACTTCGCTCCAAGCCATTTCCACATGTTTTGGTGAAGGAGGAAAAAACACGTATCATTTGGGAAGTGAAACAGAAGTTTTCCACTACAAACTAACTCCACTACACTGCTTACATGACGGTGTCCTACATAGGTTTATTAAGTATATAACATCATGTTTCCCAGAATGTATTGCGGACGAGACTGTAGGGCCAGTAACAGAGTGCAAACGTCCTATTTCTTGACTTCAACAAGCGATGTGATTGGCTCATCATGACACGCTAGCTTTTGCTCAGAAATGGGGAGGCTGCGTGTCTTGCTTTGCTTAAAACATGGAAATTTAATGCTTGGAAAACAGCAGTTTTCATATGAAATGTTTTGTTATCGACAACCTTGTGTATCAGAGAATAATAATTTACCAATTATGAAAATGGTATTTATCTCATTTTGCTGTCTAACTGTTTGTGTCTATACAGATCTTACTGTGTTCTGCTGCAATCTCTGAAAAAAAGGTTTTCTTAATGCCCTGTTTTCTAGTGTTTCAAGTATTTCCAGAGGGAGAGGGAAAGTACAGATAACTTAGACTTACATGAAAATCTTGATAATGTGTGCAAATCCTAATAAAAAGTACTCTAAGGAACTGAAAGTCAGTAACACTAAATTCTTTTTTAAACATAGGCAAGTATTTCAGAGTAAAAGGGCATTGTTTTTAATTGATGGTGAGAAATATTTTATTACTTTGCTAAAACTGTTAGATTGTTTTTATCAAACAATCTTTATTTTCAACAGAAAAATATTATTCCGTGTAATGCTATTTAGTTTACTGATGATTTAGTCAGCTAATTTTAAGATTGTGTAAAGCTGCTTTGCAACAATGACAATTGTTAAAAGCTCTATACAAATAAAATTAAATTAAATAAGCGCCAAAAACTTGGATCGAGCTCAATAAAATTATTTCAAATCAAAACTTGAATGATAGAATGCTAAATTTACCAGTTTGTTGCTTAACCCAACAATTTGATGCTAAAGGAAACCATTTTATATGAAAATTAACAATTTGATTTTAAACCTTAATAATTGGATTTTAAACAAAACTATTTGTTTATCTTTAAACTGAAACAATTTGATGCTTAATGATTGGATTAAAATCATTGGATGCTAAATTTACCAATTTCTTGCTAAATTAAACAGTGTGATACAAAATCTGAATGTAATGCTGAAGTGAAAAGATCGGATGCTAAATTAAATGTTTTGATGCTAACCTAAACCGTTAAATGCCAAGCAAAACAACTTATTGCTAAACTGAAGTGATTTGATGCTAAACTTTAGAGATCGGATGCTAAATAAACAATCTGATGCCAAACAATACAATTTTATGCTAAACTGAAATAATTGGATGCTAAATTAAACGGTTTGATGCTAAACTTAAATGGCTGGGTAACAAAAAATAATTTTTTGTGCTAAACTGAAAAAAGTTGATGATAACATAAAAATGTAATGCTTAAGTGTAATTATTGGATGCTAAATTAAAGAGTTTGACTAAACTTTTTGGCTCAACTGAAGTGATTTGATTGATTTTTGATGAAATTATTTTGTACTAACACTAAAGTGATCTGATGCAGAACCAAAGTAATTTGATGCCAAGCTGAAATGAATTGATGCGACACTGAAGTGATTTGATGCTAAGCTGGAATTAATTGATGCGACACTAAAGTGATTAGATAATAAGCTGAAGTGATTTTATACTAAACAATTTTACTTTTAAAGTGAAATCACTCAAGGCTAAACAAAATGTTTGGATGCTAAACTAAAATGATTTTATGCTAAATGCAAAAATTTTGTTGCTAAACTAAACCACTTAATCCTATACTGAGGTGATTTGATGCTAAGTTGAAACTAATTGATGATAGACTAAAATGAATTAATGCTAAAATGAAGTAAATTGATGCTTAATTAAAGTGATTTGGTTCAATACTGAAATGATTTGATGCTAAACTGAAATTAATTGATCCTGAACTGAAGTGAATTGATGCATGTTAAAGTGATTTGATGCTAAGCTAAAGGGATTGATATTAAATTGAAATGAATTTATGTTAAACTGAAATTAATTGATGCTAAACTGAAGTAAATTGATGCTAAGCCGAAGTGATTTGATGCTAAACTGAAGTAAATTGATGCTAAACCGAAGTGATTTGATGCTAAACTGAAGTAAATTGATGCTAAACTGAAGTGATTTGATGCTAAACTGAAGGGATTAAAGTTAAATAGAAATGAATTGATGTCAAATTGTAATGAATTGATGCTAAACTGAAGTAAACTGATGCTAAACTGAAGTGATTTGATGCTAAACTGAAGTGATTTGATGCTAAGCTGAAGGGACTGATTTTACAGAAAATTTAAATGAATTGATGTTAAATTGAAATGAATTTATGTTAAACTAAAATGAATTGATGCTAAACTGAAGTAAATTGATGCTAAACCAAAGTGATTTGATGCTAAACTGAAGTAAATTGATGCTAAACTGAAGTGATTTGATGCTAAACTGAAGTAAATTGATGCTAAACTGAAGTGATTTGATGCTAAACTGAAGGGATTAAAGTTAAATAGAAATGAATTGATGTTAAATTGTATGAAATTGATGCTAAACTGAAGTAAACTGATGCTAAACTGAAGTGATTTGATGCTAAAGTGAAGTAAATTGATGCTAAACTGAAGTGATTTGATGCTAAACTGAAGTGATTTTATGCTAAGCTGAAGGGACTGATGTTACAGAAAATTTAAATGAATTGATGTTAAACTGAAGTAAATTGATGCTAAACTGAAGTGATTTGATGCTAAACTGAAGTAAATTGATGCTAAACTGAAGTGATTTGATGCTAAACTGAAGGGATTAAAGTTAAATAGAAATGAATTGATGTTAAATTGTAATAAATTGATGCTAAACTGAAGTAAACTGATGCTAAACTGAAGTGATTTGATGCTAAGCTGAAGTGATTTTATGCTAAGCTGAAGGGACTGATGTTACAGAAAATTTAAATGAATTGATGTTAAACTGAAGTAAATTGATGCTAAACCGAAGTGATTTGATGCTAAACTGAAGGGATTAAAGTTAAATAGAAATGAATTGATGTTAAATTGTAATAAATTGATGCTAAACTGAAGTAAACTGATGCTAAACTGAAGTGATTTGATGCTAAACTGAAGTAAATTGATGCTAAACTGAAGTGATTTGATGCTAAACTGAAGGGATTAAAGTTAAATAGAAATGAATTGATGTTAAATTGTAATAAATTGATGCTAAACTGAAGTAAACTGATGCTAAACTGAAGTGATTTGATGCTAAGCTGAAGTGATTTTATGCTAAGCTGAAGGGACTGATGTTACAGAAAATTTAAATGAATTGATGTTAAACTGAAATGAATTGATGCTAAACTGAATTCAATTGGTGCTAAATTAAAGTGATTTGATGCTAAACTGAAGAGATTGATGTTAAATTAAAATGAATTGATGCTAAACTGAAATGAATTGATGCTAAACTGAAGTAATTTGATGCTAAACTGAAATTGATTGATGCTAAACTGAAGTAAATTGATGCTAAATGTAAGTGATTTGATGATAAACTGAAAAATTCTAAAAAGAAAAGAAAGAATTCATGATAAAGTAAAATAATAACCTGATGCTACACAAAATGACTGGATGCTAAACTGAAATAATAGGATGCTAAATGTAACAGTTTTGTTGTTTAACAATTTAATGCTAAGCTGAGGTGATTTGATGCTAAAGTGAAAGAACCAGAACTAGCTGTGTTATTGGATGGAGGAGATAGATGTTTTGAGAGCTAAACAAATGATTATTATATATTATATAACTGTAATGTATTTCATGTAGCTGAATTTAAAGTCTACAGTAAGGTATAAATCCAGTGAACGACTGCTTAAGTGCTGAATTGAAAGACTGGAGTGTTTTTTTTTTCTTCAGCCTGAGGATGAACGGTGTGTGTGTGTGTGTGTGAGGTCGAGTGTCTCTCAGTGAGCATGTCACTGACCTCTAGTGTTAATTACTGAAACACGCACGCTGCAGGAACCGCAGGCCTTCGACTGTTCGCTCGAGCATAAACATTGTCAGGGCTGTTTAAACACTCAGAGCAGCATCTCATCATCATCATCATCATCATCATCCAGTGCAGCTGATTCAGGCTTTGTGCTTGTTTGGTTTAAATGCAAAGTGTGCACGGGAACTGGAAGCGAAATCCCAACAAATAGAATAATAATAATTATTATTATTATTTGTATTATTATTATTATTATTTACACACTGCCTCCTTCTTCATTTGTTAGGAACCTGCTTCCTGAAGCTGAAGGTACCCGTGTGAACTGAGATCGAGGGAAACAACAAGAAGAACAACAACAAGAGAAAAAAAAAAAGATGCGTGAGAAAATCGCTTGGCCTGTGCCGGCATGTTCTGCATTTTTTAATCAGAAAGGAAGCAGGAAATGATGTCACTAGGTCACAAACAGGATGCTGTGATTATAACACAATGAGAATGGCTGGCCATGTGATGGAGACCCTGAGGCCAAAGAGCGGGGCACACACATGCACACGCACACACACGTATACCGTATACGTACATACACGCAGTCTCCATGTAACAGGTTTCCAGCTGGAAGGCTTCGACTAGACCACATGACTAATTGCTGCGATAACGAGTGTTATGTGACGGAAGCGTTTTGCTAACCTTGTTGCTTTCTGAGCATCCTTTTCACCCGGATGACTCTGAGTATGTGCTTGTGTGTGTATGTGTGTGTGTGTGCTTACTGCTGATTTTGGCGTAAATAATAACTAATAAATAACTAATCCCTGGGTCATGTACTTTACATCCTCGGCCTTCTGCTCACTGAAGCTCGACGCCAGACTGGATGGTGAATGAATTCCCAGCCAAAGGAATGAAAGAAGAAAAAAAAGGCCAGACCTGTGTTCAGGTGTTCGTCGCAGCTTTCACACAGGGTCTAAATAAGAAACACGTGCACACATCTTTTTTTTTTTTTTTTTTTTTACAGAATCTGTCCATTTTATCAAGTCTCACCTCCCACCGCTAATGGAGGAGGTAAATTTCCTCCCAGCTCCAGCCGGTCTAACAGACGTCCTTTTTGCCCTTTCCTGCGCTAAGTGGAGCCCCAGGTGACCCTGCGCCACCCATATGGAGAAAAGCGACAATAAATAATCACGGGTTCGAGCTCCAGATTGCTCAATTAAACTTTTTTTTTTTTTTTTTCAAAAGCCTGTAGCTATTTTTTTTTCATGGTGCCAGCTTTGCCCTGAAGCCCATCTGTGCGGGACACGACCACATGCACGGCTCAGCCTCCGTCTTTTGTTACGGGTTACGGGAAACAGGAGGGGGAACGGCGGCAGCACCGTTTCTACTTTATACACTCCCCACACACTCAAACACCCCTCCCAAACACCTCACCCACCCCACTCCATGAGGCTGAGGGCGATGCTGAGGCCAGGGCTGTTGGCGCCGAAACCCACGAGCATGCGAGCAGCTCTATAGCCGCAGTGCTCGGCATGTGGAGCTGGGTGAGAGGGCTGGCATATGCCGCTGTTTAAAAAAAAAATAAAAATTATGGAGGAGCAGGGTTGCACCCCGGGGGCATCTGTTTCACTCCCCGCACTTCGCCATGTGTAGCCGAGGGCCGGTAGCCGAGGCAACGGATTTGAATTTCAAGCCAATTTACAAGTAAAGGGGGGCGACTACAGGGTGAGAGGGATTTTGTTTTCTTTTTAAGAGATATGAAGAGAAATTAAATGAAAAAAAAAAAACAAACATAAATTCAACAAAGCCAAAGTCATGAGGAATTATTATTGTCGTTTTTTTATTCTTCAGTTTGTTTGTTTTTTTGTTTGTTTTTTTATAAATATTCATTATATACAAAAAATAATAGTATAAAACATATAAAGAGCAGTGTGTCGTAATTAAATTAACTCTGCAAATAATCATTTTTCTTTTAAAAATTACATTATTGGTCTAAAATTTATAGGCAGTCAGTGGTTGGTGTGCAGTCACTTCCGTTCTTCCTTTTTTATTTTTGTCGCTCATTTCTCCGATCCCTGCTGCTACACTCCATTTGTTGATTGCGTCGCATCCTGTTTTTTTTTTCCACGAATCCGAGAAAAGCTGAGCGTCCCGTTCATCCTTTTCATGCCGTTCCTTTTAAGGCTTTTTTGTGAAATTTGGGCTGCATACGATCTTGGAGAAAACGAACCAGTCTTGATATGATTTGTCCATTGTGACATTCGTTTCCTCGTGATTGGGATTGGGATTAGGATGGGGAGAGGCTTTGATTGTACAGTCACCTCTTCCTGATCCTTTTCTATTTTTTTTTCTTTTTTTTTTTTGCATAGCGGGCAACGATGCTGGCGTGAAGGTTTGGAAGTCCCTGGCACCTTCGTAGTGATTAGTTGGCAGATGACGTGTCTGATTACCACACGATCGTGAGAGAGAGAGAGAGAGAGAGAGAGAAAAAGAGAGAGAGCGCTTACGCTCGCTCACTCGCTCGCTCGCTCGCTCGATGTTGGGAGGGGGCCACGTCTCTGTGCCAAAGACATTTTTCTCCCCCTCTGGTCCTCCTGCAGTGCAGTCAGTGTAAGTCCTGCTTTTTTCCCTCCTTCTTCTTCATTACAAGCTCGAGAGGGAAAAAAAAGCCTTAGAAACCATGAAACCATACCGTAGGAGTCCAGGACTGTACACGTCTGTACACGAAAAAAGCAAACTTCATACACTATTGCGTCCTCAAGTTTCTCAGAGCAGCAGTGGACATCACAAAAAAAAAAAAAAATTCATCTCCAGTCTTTCAGTTCTTTTTATTTTGTTGTAAACAATCCAGAAAAATTCTGCTTTGATTGTGTTTTTTCTCCTTCTTGCATCTTCCATCTTTATCCTCCTGTTGTGTCGTTTTTTATACCTATGGGGGAAAAAAAAATCAAAATTACGATTTCCAATTACAATCATGTGAAAAAAAAATGAAGGGATTGTTATTGTTTCCTCTGTCATTCCTTCTCACCTCAGTTGCTATGACGCATTCACTTCTCTCCTCCGCTATTACAAACACAGACTGGTACATGGAGTCTCTTGGGGAGCATATCGTTGATATCCTACACTCCGGCTTTTCACTGCACACACAAATCACACACTCTGTGTAAGCGTGGTGAGGACAAGCAGCTAGGATTATAGTCGTATTACAGATTAATCGGGAGCTCTTTTAAGAGGCTGGTTTAATTAATTGACAGAGCGTTTCTAGACGGCTCCTTGACTCACCTGTACATTCTACTCAACGGTATTTTGTCTTCTAAACACTTTTCATACTTGTGACTTTTATCCTCTTGCGTCTGTCCGTCCTTAAACTCTTTAGACGAGTTGTAGTCCAAATGGTAGTTCTTGAGGATATAATTCGATTTCTCCTGCCCGCAGTCCACCTCCAAGTCCACCTTCTTGTTGGTGTTCTTGAGCTGCGACGTCGGGATCAGGTTGTCCCTCTGCGTATCCGACTGATTGTTCATGGCGTCCTGAGTCCTTTCTGCAGCAGACTGCCTGTGGATGTGGCGCAAAGCGATTGCCACCATGCACACCAACACAAGAAGAGCCACCAATCCGATGCCCAGGGACACGGCGGCCCACTGGAAGTCGTCCCGTGTGTCCTTGGTGTTCGGGAGCATGGGAAGCGTGACGGCGAAATAGTCGCAGCGCGGCCCTGTGAAGCCTCTGGGACACAGACAGACAGGGGGGCCGTCTGGGACGCTGGTGCACGTTCCTCCGTTCTGGCAGAGGTTCTGAGAGGAGCAGGTGGCGCTGTGGAGATCGCAGTTCCGCCCGGAGTACCCCGGAGCACACGAGCAGGTGTAGCCGTTGACGGCGTCGTGACAGGTGCCGCCATTAGCGCAGGGGTTCGAGGAGCACTCGTTAACGTTGATCTCGCAGCGCTGCCCTGTAAATCCTGCAGTACAGCTGCACTTACGGCCGCCAGCCTGGATCACACACGCGCCACCTGTGGAGCACAGGGGTATTCGGTTACACACAGGTAAACAAACACGCACAAACACACACAGCAAGTGGGGACATGGCGTACCATTAGCGCAAGGCAGAGTCGTACACTTGTCCACCCTCTTCTCACAGTTGAATCCTGTAAATCCTTTAGGACAGTCGCACGAATAGCTTCGTCCGTTGTCCCGCTCATGGCACTTGCCTCCATGAAAGCAGGGCATGTCCGCGCAGGTCAGGAGGCTCTGCTCACAATATGTGCCCTCGAACCCCGGCATACACGTGCACGTGTAACCATTATCCAGCTCCTGAAAGATACAAGACTTTTAACAGACTGTACTACTTAACTTCACGCTGAAGCATCATCATCATCATCATCATCTTGTCATAAGCTGAACTCACCACGCAGTGTCCTCGGTTTCTGCACGGGTTGCTGTCGCAGTGACGCACCTCCAGCTCGCAGTTGACCCCGGTGTAGCCCGGCCTGCACGTGCACGTGTAGCTGCCCTGTCCGGTGTTGGTGCACGTGGCTCCGTTCATGCACGGCTTGTGGTGGGTGCAGAAGTTCAGATCTAGTGTCAAATGTGAATGATAGCACTTAAATCACAACCTAGAGTCAATTCGCTAGTTACGAAGCCCTGCTCTACGCACAGCTGACATTCTGACTGAACAAAATGCCAGAAACATCCCAGTGTTACACATCATTACTTAATAGATATATAATATTTAAACTATATAGAAAACAACAACAAAATCTAGGTCCTGTATCTATTTTTTTTCCTCCTAAATAATAAATATAATATCAGAAAAGAAGCATCACATAAGTACATGCCCTAATAAAGATATATACTTTTAGAAAAGCGTTCAGGCTTCTCTTAGGTAAAAGGTAAAACTCACTATATACCTAAAAATCTTCTGCTTAGAAATGTCTTCTTACTTTTAGAAAAAGCTTCAAATTCTTTAGGATTAATATGGTACTTGTTCTTTCAGTTTTTTAGAAGACGGTTCCTGCTTTAAGGAGAAGGAGCCTGCTTATAAAAAAAAAAAGTTTCCTATTCTAAGGGTCACTAAGAGTTTATCATTTTACGTAAGGGATATAAATGTTGCACCAGATGAACATGAGCTTATAAAAGAATCTCATTTAAATCCTTTGATCTAAGAGTCTTTGATCAGCTTCTAAATCTAAAATTCTGATTCTGACTATTTGATCTTGAAATACTGGAATATTAAAATTCCTGTTATATCTGTGCGTTTTATCGTCCTACATAGCGACAGAGCCAATGAAGGAATTTCTTCGCTATAAACGACGAGTAAATGTTCTATCCAGCTTCCTCAAAGGTTCTTTATTTTATCGATATGAGGAAATGCCTCAGTGGTGCGTACATATAAAACTCTCGAACACACTCACATATACATCTGTACTGAATGAAATGTTTCTTTTTAACTCTCTAGAACAAAAGAGGAACCCCTAAGGATCTGCATTTCGTTATAGCAGACCATGCACTCTACGCATCAGCAGTAAAGCTGGATCTGATCTATTACACGCCGGGATCAGTACCAGTGTGTTACCCCGGGGAGACGGGTGTTTCCTCTTAGAGAGGTATCCAAAAAAAACCCAGCTGTAAGACTATGAGGTGGTGGTCAGCCTCACCTTGGTCACAGAAGAGTCCTCCCCATCCTTCTTTACAGTGACACTCTCCCGGCTTGTTGCATGTACCGTGCTTACACACGGGATGTTTCTTACACTCGGTGCAGAACATTCCCTGCCAGCCCTCCCGGCACCTGCAACGCCCAACCACAGAGTTAGGAGAAAATAAGCACACATCTGCGTTTTAAGTAATCACACATTATGAATATTTACTAAATTGCTTCTTGTACGATGATATCATCAGACACATATTTTCCAGCTTGCGTACTTACACACACTCTCCGGGGCTGGAGCAGTTGCCGTTAGCTTCGCTGCAGCCTTTAAGGCAGATCGCTGTGGAAGGAAACGGAAACGCCAGTTAGTGACACGTTACTTCATTTGATAAACAAATAACTTCAACAACAATCACATGATATTCATTATTTAGCATCACAACCGTTAGCCACCGATATCCACTTACTAGCACTAGCGTCCTTCATAAGCATTTTCTTAGCTATGGATTTTTATTTTTTTTTGCAGACAAATGTCGCATTAGCTGAGTGATCTGAGGTGTGAACGGGCGCTGCTACAGTAACGTCACATAGCGACGTTTTCTTTCTTGTGGATGTGTTTGGAGGTTAGCATTGTGACCCACCCTAATATGTTGCTATCACGACTAAATAACTCACAATTTGAAATAACTCGTGTTCTTATTAATACCTTGTTATTTCGACTTAATAAACTATTATTGTAACTTAATACCTTGTTGTTTCGACTTGTCCCGACATCTTTACGCATTATTGTGTTACTGGTGATTAGACGTCATATTACACATGACTTAATTACGTCTGGCTTTCGAAGCAACGTGATAATTTGTGGAAATACAGAGAGTCAGAGTAACGAGATTATGTCGACATAATAAATGATGTGATATCTTGGAGTGATCGAGGTTTTTAACCCAAAATAATGACATTACGCATTTGTTTTGTAGCTCAGAGAGACAAAACAGAGCAGAAATTAGACAGGATGAAGAACCCGTGTGTCTGTTTGTGAACTCTGAGTGAACATTGTGAAATATGTATGTTTTCCATCTGGACGCAATACTAGTCATTAATGACTTCATGACTTCATGGAAAGGAATTCAATATCATGAAATGTCCTGGCTAGCTGATTTACTGTACATAAAAAAATGGCGCCTTAGCTCATTGTAACAAAATAGCTAAGCCTGCTGTGTAGATTAGATAAAATATTATTATTAGTAGTAATAGGAGTAATAATAATAATAAAGAAATTAGGATTGTTTTAACTCTTTAATGTAACTTTAGAAGGTTTTTAAGGTAAGTCCTAAGCTTTCCAGTTAGCGTTGTATTACAACGTTGGAATATTAGCAATCGTTATTGTTGGCGCTAACCAGGCCACGCCCATTCCAAGCACCTGATTGGAAAGGACCTTTGAGGTGTGGGTGCTCTCACTGTTTCTAATTGGCTACTGAGTGACACACCAAGTTTTTTTTTTTTTTTTTGGTTGAACTCATGCCTTTTAGACTGGAACAGATGCTCCATCTCAATTAGGGGGGAAAAAACGGACAGCTGCCACTATTGTTGTTCTCAGGCCGCGCGAGCCGTAATTTTGCAGCTGCCACGCCGTGGAGCCACAATGAGCGCGCGCAACGGCGGTGGCGCGTGGCAGATAATAACGCCGCGATTAGGGTGGCGCGTGCTCGCCCGGGATTAAATTACCAAGCACGCGCGCTTTTCAGCCCTCCTAGCCCCCACTCACCCATCTCGCGCATGCGCACTACTCTTTTCCTCCCCATAAACTCAGGCTTTGCTGTATATTTTAACCCCCTTCACTCATACTGTAATGTAGGTCACAGCATTACCTTCAGAAACAGCAACAAGAAAGCATTTATAAACCAAATTAAAAAAAAAAGTTTCGAGTTTTGTTTGAGTCCATACAAATGAATATATAAATACAAACAAAAAATAATTCTAGCCATGATTCTTACTCTCACATTTCATAGAGAATGATAAAGAATTTCAGATCTAAAGTGATTTATCCTGAGCATCTTCTGATCCATAGTGACCTACAGTTGTATCCTGGTCATTTCCAAGTAATAAAGTAGACTGTACTTTATTGCTGTAATGTTTCATGAGGTTATATAATTTCATGCTGCACTAGGACAAAATGCAGGAGAGGCACAAAAACCAGAACCGAAACCAGATCCAAAGTCTGAGCATTTGGCAAAGTAAACCGCATGGGGCTCTCAGTAATGGCATTAGCCATAATGACCGCTACTCAGACTGCTAGAGAAAGCAGCTGGCTTGACATATTGGATGTGTTTCCAGCAGGGTTGCCAGATTCTGGTTAAAAATCCACCCAGGCTTCTCAAAGTTTATTCTTGAGGACTAAACCATTTGAAATATTCCTTGTGGCGTACATAATGTCGCCTTTACTCTAGCGCTTAACTCGAAAAGGTTATATCTATGGTAAATATATTTTATTATATAAGGTACACTATAACAACAGTCACCAAAGGTGAGACGCTCTTTTTGTTTTGAAAGTCTACACTCGTTACGGTCCCAAGCCACCACTACCAACGCTATTATTTTTAATGACTACGCTGAGTTACGGTTATAGGTTTAACCCTAATGCATCAACACAAAAACAAGCAACCTATAAATAATGCCAACCTAAATCCAATGATAAATTTATGAAAGGTCAGCAGTAAAAAGTTTTAAAGCTTGCTGGATACGTCACACCCAGCCCATTAACAAATATCTCGCAGCATTACGATGGCTTTTATGTCCCTAAATGATGGGGGAGAAAAGCAAATGCCTGCAAAGCCTCGTGGATTTATCGCCATGCAGAGTTTCATCTAAAGCCATCTGGATCGAATAAGGTCCGGCTACTACAGAACACCTCAATCAGAATAAGGTTCAGGGGCAGGACGACGGTTTGAAATGAACTCTACAGAACGACAGATCCGAGTGCCTGGATCACATCTGAATTTCTTCTTTAAACGTTCAGAGCTTACGAGTTGGTTGGCCAATTAAACCTGAGGCCCCACGTGCACCTGAGAAAGCACACGGCTGATTTTTTTATTAGATTTCTTTTTTTTCTGTCAAGGTGAAGCACTAAAGCAGACCTTCAGTCTCCTAAAGGCCAGTGCATGGTGATCTCTGGTTGCTTACGTTCTTCGCAGTATCTCCCCTTCCAGCCAGGGAGACAGGACAACTGCCCGTCTGGGTTGCAGGTGTAGTGGCCAAAACGGTCGTCCCTGGGCGTGCATATTTTGGAACAAGTGTCTCCGTAGTAATTTTCATTGCAGATGAACCGGTAAGAATACCTTAGCTCCGTCTGCTGACTGCTTTGGACATCCTGAGACCACTCAGCCCCTACTTCCAGCTGTCTTTGGATGGCAAAAGAACTAATCTGTAAGTCGGGGTTGTTTAAGTCTGTGCAGGAACAAAGAACAAAAAAAGAAAAAAGAAAAAACATTTAGGTCAATCTGTGAATATAAGTAATACACGTTGACAAACTCTTTAGGTTAAGGGCCTCGCTCAAGGGCCCAACAGTGGCACTTTGCAGTGTTTTGCAGTGCCACTAACCTTCTGATCAAAGCCTTAACTGTTGAGCCACCAGTCAAATGCAAAGGAATTGAAAAAAGCACGAGAGAAAAAAGAAAAAAAAAAACGAATTTCCTTTTTCCTTTAAGTCGACCGAAAAACATTCCCATGCTATTATCCCGTTCCAAAGGGCGGGACACAGAAAGGTGTAAAATACAGGAAAGTGCAGTCGGATGGTTTTGGCAAGCGTCGAGTATTCTCACCAAAGCCCACTGCGCTTTCCCACGCCAAAAATAAACCAAAGGAAGTCCAATTGTGTTCGAGTATGAGAATGAGAAGGTGTTTTTGAAGCGAGAGGAAAACGCAGTTCCACGGTTGTACGTGTGCTTAAAAAAAAAACACAGTTTTTGCCCTCTTTATTTTAACAGCAGAAATGCATTTTAGATTACAAATATGCATAAGGCATATATGTAGTTCACATGATTTAAATTAACAAAAGAAATGACAATGCTTTGCTTAGTTCATTACAAGCACTGGTGTGTACAATAGTGTCGCCCTCTAGTGGATAAAAGTGGAGGTACTTACCTACAGGTGGATCCTCCAAGGGTGAATACCAGGCCTCAATAATCAAAGAAAATGATCCCTGAGGAGAAGAAAAAAATTAATTTAATTTAACTCTATCTACAACCATGAAGTAAAGAGTATATAAACTCATCCTTCATGTGTATGGACATGATGTAGGCATGAGGGCTAGAAGTTCATGCAGGTGTAAAGTTCTGGACAGTACTTTTACATGTTGCAATGATCTGTGCAATGATCTCACACACACACGCTAACTTTCTGCTTTAGGTAAGACACCTGGTTCATGCATTATTATTATTATTATTATTTTATAATCATATCTTTTCTTACCGGCCATCCAATGATAGGCAGGCGTATGGGTGTGCTCAAGTGTCCTCCTTCCGTCCTGAACGAATTGGATCCCAGCACTGGGGTGACAGCACTGCCGAAGACGCAGTTCCCTGGAGTTACGGACACCTGGTAGTTCTTGAGGCAAACGCGGAAAAAAGTCCTGCAATCCGGCCTGCATGAGGTTCCGCTCGCCAGCAGACCTTTAAAATTCTTGAACTCGTAAAGCTCGAGCTCGAAAACACCAGATCCGGATATCTGCGTGTATACACATTCAGAGAGCAAAGATGCATTAGGGTGCAGGTCCAGTTTCAGAAGGTTGAAGGTGTGACATGCGGATGTAAGTTTGAAAGCTTAAGGTTCGAATTGTCTGTCCTTTAAACTGCGCCACTGTGCAACAAGGCAAAGGAGAGGGAAACTTTGTGTAGTAGTGTAGTACAGTTCTGTCTAACACTGGTTAATTGATGAGACCACACACACACACACACACACACCTCCTGATCAGATCAGCAAAAAAAAAAAAAAAACTTACTTTCTATCATTTATGAAATACTAGATAAACTTTTAAAAAGATGATCAGATCACATGTTAATATAACATTTATTTGAAAGGTCATTCCTTTTTTATTATAGCACACACACACACACACACACACACACTAGTCCTGTTTTGAAACTTGATACACTTAGCTAATTTATTGCTTTTTTTTGTTTAAACTGAGCAGTTATGTTCTGTCTTCATGTTTATGCAAGAAATAAATAAGCTCACAATGAAGAATGAAGGAATTTGGAAAAGATGCAGCTTTGTGTGTTTTCATGCAGTAAGTCTGTTTATCAAGAAGGCATGATCTTTAGATGCTAAAATTATTATTATTATTATTATTATTATTATTATTATTGTTATTATTGAGGTTCTGGTTCTTCATCACTCATAACTGGAACTAATGATGATGAAGATAATAGCAATAATAATAATAATAATAATAATAATGATGATGATGATGATGATGGTGGTTTATTTACCTGCGTTAGGAGCGCACTGAAGCATGGGATCAGAAAAGTGAACCAAGCTGCCATCCTTTATATTTTGCCCCAAAAAAAATGCTGTGGCGGGGCAGCTGGGACACCCGCAGGGATATATAAATAAATAAATATATCTCTCTCTCCTACCCCCCCCAAAAAAAAACACACCAAAAATACCAAAAGCTCCTATTCCAAAGTGGAAGGAAGAAGGCTTCAAAAATTGTAAAAATATCAGTTTTTTTTTTTTTTTTTAAATAAAGCAGATAAAAGTACAAGGTGAAGAAGGGAGTATATTCCTGTGCGCGTCGCCGCTCTCCTTCCGTGCGCTAAAGGCGCGTTCAGGTCTCCAGGTTATCCACAAGGTGAAGGTGAAGCGCGGGGTCCAGTCTGATTATCCGTCCCGTCCGTGCATGTTCACTATTCCACAGTGTGTGTGTGTGTGTGGCAGAGAGATAGTGTTGCCTCGGGGTATATATATATATATATATAGAGAGAGAGAGAGAGACAGCGTGTGTGTGTGTGTGTGTGTGTGTGTTGGTGAATGCGACTGTGCGCGTCAGGGTGCTGTAACAGCGCGTGTCTCCTAACGCGTCTCTCCTTAAGTCTCCTGAATGAAGTGTGAGTTGAGGCGCGCGGCGGTATTTATACGGGCTTTCGTGTGCGCGCCGCTCATTACATAAACCGTCCATCTTTAGACCCGCCCACTTACTCAGCCCCCCTCCTCCCCATTCCTTAGGCCACGCCCACTCGCTCCAACAACAATGATGTGCACATGTGGGCTACTGGAGCAGACAGCACACTGCCCTGCTAATGGGGCGTTAAATAATAATAATAATCACAATAATAATCATCATCACAATAATAATAATAATAATAATAATAATAATAATAATCACAATAATAATTAGTCTTATTCATGTTCTTTATCTTTTATTGCTTGAGTGTACAACCTGATTAAATGCTCCAGGATTAATGCTTACTTTCATTATTATTATTGAAAAGAATAATAATAATAATAGTAATAATAATTATAATGATAAAGAACATGAAGAACATAAACAAATTTATTATCTTTTATTGCTTGAGTTTACAACCTGACTAAATGCTTTAATAATAATAATAATAATGTTGGCTGCAGTGGTTCAGCAGTTAGCACTGTCGCCTCGAATCTCCAGGGTCCGGATTCGATTCCAGCCTCATCGTCTGTGTGTCTGCATGGAGTTTGCATGTTCTCTCCATGGGTTTCCTCCAGGTTCTCCGGTTTCCTCCCACAGTCCAAAGACATGGAGGTTAGGCTAATTGGTCTCACTCACTCATGCTTTATACTGTATACTTTATACAGGGTCGCAGCCCAGGAGACGTAGGGCATGAGTCAGGGCACACACACACACACACTCTTTCTCAAACACACTACAGGCAATTTGGGAACATCAGTTTAATCTGCATGTTTTTGGACTGTGGGAGGAAACTGGAGTACCTGGAGGAAACCCACCAGCAAACACCAGGGAGAACATACGAACTCCATGCACACAGACCCCAAACCACACCTTGTGCCCTAAGGTAGGCTCCAGGCCTGTTTGCAACCCTACACAGGATAATAAGTAATAAACATCCTGCTCTTAGGGAAGGGTTAAGCTCTATAACACTGTAACAGCTTCATTGTAGAACCCTACATCATTAAAAGTACAGTTTATAAACTAATGTACAGTGTGTGAAATGCTTCTGGGGTAAAAATTTTTTTTTTTTAGAAAGGATACATAGAAAGCTTAAGTGTTCTTTAATAGTTCCAGGTGGTTTTCCATGTCGAGAGCGTTCCCAGTACTTTTCAAAACACTCTTGATGAACCCTTTGTTCCTTGAACTTATAAAGCACATCAAAGAGGCATTAATCAACAGCAATAAATGAAACAATTAAGACAAATCTAGATCCTTTAGGGTTCTTTAGCTGCATATTTTGGGATTTTTTTTTTTATCTACAGTATATCACTGCAGCAGTGTTTCCTCTTCAGAAGTGCTACTGAGTACTCTAACCAATTTTCCTCCTAAAATTACACAAAAACATAAACAAAGCATGTATGATGAGACTCTTAGAAAAATATCAACCCCAGCGCCCTTAAGGCCTCTTTGAGGAACAATTAAAGGTTCAGGGTTGCCATTTCAGGAAGCTATAGGAATGCTTATAAGGAAGCTCTTTTCTAAAACTTTAGATCAGATTAAAGGAGAAAGTTTTGTACCTACAAAAAGATCTACAGAAAATAAATAAATAAATAATAATAAAAACAACACAGACATCTTTTAAATGGTCTTCTACCAAGACTAAATTCTGAATTCTGATTGGTCAGAAGATGTTGATTAGTTTTATTTAACTGTAGTCCTGACAGCAGTGCAACTTCACACAGCAGGTTTAAAATACAGTAATGCATGCTTCGTGATATTTCTACTGTATATACCTAGAGTGACAGCTCCTTTACAGGGATGTCTACAGTGGACAATTCACTTAAACAGATGGAAAAAAAAATCATGGATATAGTGACGTTAGTGTAAGGAGATGTTTATTTAATAATTATGAGGTTTATAACAGTCAAAGATAAAGCTGTAATTTCAACAGTTTCTCGATGCCATAACATTTTTTGGCTTGACGAGTTACTCTTACGTTTATCACTGGTTGAATTTTTGGATAACAGGCTAACAAGATTATTGTATTATTATGATGTCATATTGAAGTATTGAATTTGGGCTCGATACAGTACATCATGTTCACCACAATCTGCTGATATTTCTGTGGTGAGAGGAAATAAATAAACACTAACCTGAGTCACTACATTTTCCAGTCATGTGCACGGGTGACTGCTTCATTTGCAGATGATAAATACAGGGTCACAACGCAACTTTCCTTTTTCACTGAATGCACACTTCATTTAAAAGCAATATCACACTCGTAATCATGCGGTTGTACTGAACGTTAGCACAGCTGTGATTTCTCATAGTCCCTACAGCCAAATCTCAGGTGTATGATATTGCTTTAATACAACAGTTGTATAAACAAGAAGCTATTATCGAGTAAATTACATTTCAGACACAATATTGCGCAAAAATATATTGTTATTTTTGCTCCATAAATTTAAATATGCCTCAGGAGAAGGCATCGCTGTATAGAGTGGTGTGTGCAGGCAGTGCTAAGTGTAGTATAATAACAGTGTGGTGTAGTTACTATTGCTGAAATTGGAAATGTATGTGGTGAACACAGACAAGCGGACTGACATACACAGTAACATGTCCCAGTATAGTATAGTATAGTAGGGGTGTTTTTGTTGTTGTTAGTCTTTTGGCATCTCCTGTTGAAGGGTCGCAACAGTGAAACAACTGATCCAGACAGCAACTTGGCACAGGTTTTATGCCAGATGCCCTTCCTGTATAGTATAACATAGTATAGTTTAATATAGTATAGTATATTATAGTGTAGTATAGTATAGTGTAGTATAGCACAGTACAGTACACAGTATAATGTAATATAGTATGGTATGGTATTGTATGGTACACAGTATAGTATATTATAGTGTAGTATAGTATAGTGTAGTATAGCACAGTACAGTACACAGTATAATGTAATATAGTATGGTATGGTATTGTATGGTACACAGTATAGTATATTATAGTGTAGTATAGTATAGTGTAGTATAGCACAGTACAGTACACAGTATAATGTAATATAGTATGGTATGGTATTGTATGGTACACAGTATAGTATATTATAGTGTAGTATAGTATAGTGTAGTATAGCACAGTACAGTACACAGTATAATGTAATATAGTATGGTATGGTATTGTATGGTACACAGTATAGTATATTATAGTGTAGTATAGTATAGTGTAGTATAGCACAGTACAGTACACAGTATAATGTAATATAGTATGGTATGGTATTGTATGGTACACAGTATAGTATATTATAGTGTAGTATAGTATAGTGTAGTATAGCACAGTACAGTACACAGTATAATGTAATATAGTATGGTATGGTATTGTATGGTACACAGTATAGTATATTATAGTGTAGTATAGTATAGTGTAGTATAGCACAGTACAGTGACACAGTATAATGTAATATAGTATGGTATGGTATTGTAAGGTACACAGTATAGTATATTATAGTGTAGTATAGTATAGTGTAGTATAGCACAGTACAGTACACAGTATAATGTAATATGGTATGGTATGGTATTGTAAGGTACACAGTATAGGATAGTATAGTCTAGTATAGTATAGTATAGCACAGTACAGTACACAGTATAATGTAATATAGTCTGGTATGGTATTGTATGGTACACACTAGAGTATAGTATAGTATAGTATAGTGTGGTAAAGCTTAGTAATGTACAGTGTAGTATAGTATAATACAGTACAGTATAACACGGTATAGTGTGGTGAAGCAGAGTACAGTACAGTATAAAACAATATAGCATAGATGAACACACTAGAGGATAGAATAGCATATTACAGGAAAGACTATAAAACAGCATACCACAGAATAAAATAGAGTAGTATAGTACTAAATAAAACAAAATGCCACCATATAGTATCAAATAATACATAATAAAATAGCTCAATGTGGTATAGTATAGCACACAATAATATAGAAGTACAGAGTATAGAATATCACAGTAATAGTGCAGTGTCGTATAGTATAGTGTAGCACAGTAAAGTACACAGCATAGTATTGTTTAGTATAGTATAGTACAGTACAGTATAACACAGTGTAGCATAGTGTAGTATAGAATAGTGCCATATTGTATAGTACAGTACAATATAACACGGTATAGTATTGTGTGGTAAAGCACAGTATAGTACAGTGTAGTAATGTACAGTGTGATATCATATAGTACAGTACTATACAGTATAGCATATTATAATACTGTATAGTACAATAGTGTAGTATAATATGGTGGAGTTTGACATATAGTAGAATTGTACAGTACAGTATAGTACAGTATAATGTAGTGAAGTATAGAACATTAGAATACAGTGTGGTATAGGGCAGTATAGTATCATACAGTATAGAACAATATCAAATAATATAGTAAAGTATAAAAGTATAGTTTTAAACAGTACATTATAGTACAGTGTAGCACAGTATATAGTATAATAAAGTACAGTAGAGTGCAATGTAGCACAGTATATCCCAGCATAGCATAATAGTGCATAGTGTAGTATAGGACAATTGATTAATATTAAGCTGCTAAAAATAGCCAGCGAGTGTTTATCGAGACCCTGTATTTATTATCTGTAAATGAGGAAGTCAGCGGTGCACATGACTTAAAAGTGTACTGTGTACATTAAAATATGTTTATTTGTTTTCTCTCGCCTCGGAAAATATTAACTGATTGTGGTAAATACGGTGCATCTAGCCCAAAATCAATACTTAAACATGATATTATAATACTACACAATGAGACTTGTCCTGCTAGCCTGATGTTGATTATTTTCCTAAACTAGCACATGCATGAAGTGTTTAGTTTCACTGCAATTTACAAACAAGTTTTTACAAATAGTAAAATTTTTCTTTCCTTAAAGAAATCTGACATACATTTAACAATTATAATAAATATGTTCATTATAAATAATAACTAATTTATATTAATTATTGCCCTCAAAACATCCAAACTGTTGCTATTATAACAGGACTGCAGTTTGCATGCAATTTAATAATTTTTAAAAATAACTATTTTATTATTCTTATCTGCTTGCCTATTCATTAATTTATTTATAGTTCTACATTTATATTACTATTGTGGGATGCGTGTGAAACGAGTTAGTACCCGTTCTCACTGATGCTACAGCAGCTATAAAGCGTTGTTTCCTCACCAGCCTCTCTTTTATCCCTTGAAGACAATAAGACAAAGGAAGAAAAAGATGCATGTTGTCATGTTACCGAGAAAGCTCAAAGCATAAAGTCATCTGTCGTAAAGATGACAGACGTTACATTGACACCGGTGGCCTGGTAAATCAACAATAAACTTATCAGCAACTACACCCTTTAAAAAAAGACAAGCTGTTTACATGGAGCATCTGCTGTACAAGTCCCTGTGAATGAGCTGTTACTATAGAAACGATAAGCACGTTAATAAAAACCTGTGATTTGTATTTGCACTACTGTCAGCACTGCTGTTATAGAAAACTGATCAACATCTTCAGAGCATCACTGTGTACGTAGTCCACAATAACACTATTATACACTATTATACAATCATTTGGCTATAATCATGTTCTAAATTGTGCATGAACTGTTATTGGTAAAGTAATGAAATGAAAATAGTCGGGGTTAAAAAAAAAAAAAAAAACGTGCTGTGATTCTCAGTCCACTGATGGAGATGATAGCGGCACGTGTCGTTTAGCGCTAAGTGGCTCGCGTGCCGCTTTCATGCAGGTCTCGAGCGAGCGCCAGTGATGGGGCTCAGATAACACTTCAGCTGTATGGTAATGAGCACTCATTTAAATGCACAACTGCCGTCATTCCAGTAAGAGTCATGATGATTAACTGGATATAACCCAGTTATACCACAGCAAGATATTCATGCAAGATTTATTGCTTTTTCTTTATTTCTTTATTTTTATTGTTATACTTTTTGCACTGGTAATGGATTAGGCTCTACTCATACAGTAGCTGGAAGGCAATATTGTTTCAGGACCCCCTGCTCAGGCCGTGACGTCAGACACACCTTCTCCAGCACTGGATTATACTTTCACCTTGCTGTAAGGTCAAACCTGTTTACACTGCATAGGTTCCCGCTTTCTCAAAGTCAAACAGTTTGTTGTTGTTCTTGGTGTTTTTGTTACAGTTTGATGTATTCATTCCCCAAAGGTGCACTGGTCAGTCATGTAAAAAATGCCTGCAATTCCACACTACGTATAGCTTAATAACTTCAAAAACAAGCAGCAAACATGTTCAGGTGATTATTAATTATAATCAGTGAATTTGTTTCTAAATTAAAGATTCAAAAAAAAAAAATCCGCAATAACTCAATATTTATGCAAATACTAAGAATCATATATATATATATATTTGCCTAAAGTGTTTAATATTCATATAATTGGATTATATTCATGGCAGTAACCAGTGCTGTGATGATGATAAACAGTAGAATGACCAGAGATTAGGATCGTAAAGTAACACAGTGAGGGTCAGCCCAGTTTAATTACAATAAAATGAACACCACAAAATGAATGCAACAAATGTTTGAATGAAATTAGAACAAATCAAAAACTACTGTAAAAATAGCTATAATTAAATAACTACAATAAAACAAATTAAAAAAAAATACCGAACAGTGAATACAACTAAATCACTTCAACAAAATAACTACAACTGCATTTTAATGTGTACAGTCAAATAATAACAACTAAATTGCTACAATAAAATAACTATTACTAAATACTTATAATAAAATATTGTAGCCAAATAACTACAAAACTATAACTAAGTAAGAACAATAAAGTAACTTCAGGAAAATCACAACAACTAATATAAGAAATAAATATGCACTGCAAAACATCTCGATAGATGGATGAATGGAGTAGATCCTTTATTCCAGAAACTACAACTAAATATGTACAATTAATGTAAATACAATAAAATAACTTCAGCAAAACAAGTACAACAAAATAAATACAATAAAGTAACTACAGTAAAACAATATTTACTGCAAAACAGCTACAATTAAATATGTATATTAATATAACTATAACTAAATATGTACATTAATATAACTATAACTAAATATGTATATTAAAGTAACTACAGTAAAATAACTAAAATAACAAACTCAAACTGCACTCTTCCCGCTCACCGTGGCGAGCTGCTCATCAGAGGGACCTGTTTTATACCTTTGGTGTGTATCTTTATAAGGTGCATTCAAAAAGCACAGAAAGACAGTCGGGGTGAGAAAGAAAAAAATAAGATATTTAAAGAAATTTATAGATAATTCAAGTAGGTGGGGAGAAGGCAGGGCGGGGGGGGACTTGGGGGGTTACGAGGGCAGGTGAACGGAGGGAGGGCAGGGTGGTGGGTTACAAGGGTAGGTGAGCAGAGGGAGGGCGGGGGGGTTTACGAGGGCAGGTGAACGGAGGGAGGGCGGGGGGTTTGGGGGGTTACGAGGGTAGGTGAGCAGAGGCAGGGCGTGGGGGGGGGGGTTACAAGGGTAGGTGAGCAGAAGGGAGGGCAGGTGAGCAGGCGAGGGAGCAGGTGAGCAGGCACAGGTGGCACGAGTGCTTATGAAAGATGCTCTAATTGCTTTGTGGTCAGCGCTGACATTCGAGCTCACTTTCACTGTCCCTCTGTCTTCATCTGCTGACACAGGGTATAGATTTCAACCAGGTTAAAACTATAAAATAAACAAAATGCATGTTGGGTTTTAGATACAATACAAAATGTAAATGATCTTTAGGTCACTGTAATTTCTATATAAACCAGGTTTCTGTTGCTCTGTAGAAAGAAGTGTGTCTCTGGTTTATCTTTACAAATGCTCTACAATAAACCCTAAACAACACAAAGCCCAAAACAAACAACAACAACAAAAAACAAAAACTCCAAGCTAATCTAAAACTAATTTAAAACAAAAACAAACATTAAAAAACAAAAAGCAAAACAAAACAACAAAAACTGAAATAAAATCAAACTAATCCCCCAAAAACCCAAAATGACTAACAAAACTAAACAAAAGAACAGACAAAGCTGAAAACACAGAAACCAAAAAAAGAGAAAGAAACAAACATAAAAACAAATGAAACAAAAAAAAAACACATTAGATTTAACTGACAAAACATTGAAATATAGTGTAATATAAAGTCATAAAAGGTTAAATATTTTAGGCCTAATTGCTAACAAATACATTTTCCCATGTTTTTGAATGCATCGGAACTTTTACAAATGTATTTGTTACACAATGACAGTCCGGCACAACATGTGTAATTATAAATAATCAGTAAAACATCTGGATATGTTTTTGTTTTTTAATAATACATGCGTCAGTAGGTTAGCTTATACACCATGCCGAATATGCTTCTTGTTTCTTGAATGCCACAGAAGGAAATGTTTCCTCGTGCTCTGTGCAGCTGTACCGCTTAGTCCTACTAAATAAATAAATAAAGTATTTATTAATACATACAGCCTACGTGATTTTCTCGATCGCTGCCACGTAACGGACGATAACCTCAGACCATTGTAACCTTTACCACCCACACACAGCTATAGTGTGATCTAAAGCCTGTGTGTAAATCACTGTGCCCAAACACACACTCACACGCACGCATACACACACACACACACACACACACGCACAAAACCTAAACAAGTAGGAAGCAGAAAGAGATGGAGGGGGTCAGAAAGCTCAGCTAGACAAAAACAACACTCTCTCTCTCACACACACACACACACACACACACACACACACACACACACACACAATATGAAGTCTTGAATAATTCTGCTGTTAAAGATGTTTGTGAAACTGTAAATGCTGCATCAGTAAGCAGCAGATGTTCCAGTCTGATCCACCGATGTGATTCAGTGCCTATGATGTCAACTGGTGTAACAGAAATTATACACAAAGGACGCAACTTATTATGGGATACACACAACTCCAGCTACTAAAACTGCATAAAAAATAAAACTTCCTGGATTTGTGATTAAAAACACACTAAGCTTTCCATAATTGATACTGTGTCTTTATTTTGATGAGGCCACATTCATTCGTGGTCAGGCTGTCTGGGTGGGAGGGGCATACCATGACATCCTGCGACAATCAGAGTGACACTAGCTAATCGTAGGCATCTGTGAGTTCATGTAGGTATATTGAAGAGAGCAGGTAACACTTTTGTTCTAGTGAAAGGAACCATGTGGTAACCCTGCACTCCCTGATTGATCGTTATAGTGTGAAGAAAATTTTGGGCAGAAATCCCCAACATGTGAACATTTGAGTTACGAACTTTCGAAGATATGAACATGTATTACATGAAGTTATATCAGACCCCAAGATGTACATTCTCACGTGTGTGCAGCGTGCATCTTAGGATGTCTGGAAGCGAGCATAAAAGTGGCGGTGAGTAGCTGGTACTAAGAAGCGTCAAGCAATAATGAAGGAGACAAAAGTGAAAATAATTGAAAGAATGGAGCGAGGTAAAAAAAAGATGGCAGGTTATTTAACCACCTGCATGATTCTAAAGAACACTGTATTGTAGTATAGACAATTGCGTTAGTATCCTGGTATTTAGACAATGTTTGTTGGACTTATGAACAAACCGGACTTACAAACGTGCCCTCGGAATTGAACTCGTTCATATGTAGAGGACTTACTGTACTTTTGTTTCAAAGTTTTTTTTTCCATTCCTGTCTTCCTTCCTAAAGGATTCTGTTATAGGCATTAAAGCGGCAAACCAAAGACTCCTGAGCCTTTAGGATTTTGTGTTTTTGCGTGTTCACCGAAGTTGGATGTTGAATGGTCAATTCGAAGCTTGTCTCTTTTATGTTATTTTTAGACATTCAGATGGATCTCCAATGTGTTCAATCAAAAAAAATTTTGTAGCAACATTTTTTTGTAATATTGTAATTCTTGTAAACATTCCTATTTTTGGATAGGCCGAGGTTTAAACAAGCTGATGAGATTTTCCTTCTAATGTGACCTCATATAAGAAGATACCCTCCCCCTTATTATCTGAAGGCTCCCAGCAGCAGCTCATTTGCATAGACACTAAAATGGCACATATGGTGGAGGAGTGAAACACAGACAGAGAGATTGAGGTGTGAAAAATAAATGAGTTCAGCTGGAGCATTAACACACACACTTATTCGAGGAGCTCTGCGAGGAGCTCTGTGTGTACTTGTTAAAGACAGTCAAATTTAATATATATTTTTTTGAAGCTATTAGAAAACCGGAGAATCCTTCTGTACGTGTTAAATGAACAAGCAACCTTGACACATGTTTTTAAGTCGTTGTTTTGTTGGACGCCTCTAAAAAAAAATGAATCATTCAGACCAATAGGACTCCAGAATACAAATCTCGACTCGGTAACATTTCCCGAAGCGCCAATCATGTTACGAATTGCTGCTCGTGCAAAGAGACTGAAAGTGAAATTCCCCGAACAAAAGGACGCATTAGCAGAACTGAAACGATTGTCCATGTCGCGTGTTTGGACAGCATTGTACCATATGTCTATTATTTTAATGGTTGTCCCTAAATGAATATATTTGTTTTTTGTGTGTGCAGCACAACAATCGCCCGAGTTAGGCCTCTGCTTAGATGGGTATCATATTCTGATATTTGCACTTCGGAGCTTGCGGCAGCGCCGAGCGTCTCCTATCTTATCTGCCGTCGCTCCATATGTCTCTGTTATAGCAGAAATGTCATAAAGAGAGCGACAATTGCACTTAAACTCGAGTTTTATGGTCGCGTGGGCGCTGCTGATAAAAGCACAATGCTGCTAAATGAGGCAGCCGTTTATTAGGAGCTTTAATGAAGACAGATTTACAAGGACGAGATGTGGTCTCTTTCTTTCTCTCTTTCTTTCTTCGCACTACACCTGCACACAGATGAATTGTGAACATTTATCCGACCCTGGAACCCAATCAGTCAAATGAAACCGTCCGTGAAGCTCACGGCATGAAGAATATTTATCCGAATCATAGAACGTTAGTCTTACAACTCTAACTGAGGTAGCCGTGAATTCAAACAATGTCTCATGACCCTGCAGTGAGAGTGGGAAGACGGGGTCTCCTCCTGCGTCTCTGTGAAAGCCTGTTTCTGCTCCGCGTCTATGACACGCACCCGAAAAGAAAAGACGAATTCCTCTTCGCCTCATTTACCCCCTTCCATCCACCGGGTTCCTGGGGTTTGTGTTTTTTTTTTATTTTTTATTTCTTTCTGTAAACATGTGAATGTCACACACGTGGGTGAGAATTACGCAAAGTGTCAGGGTGTGTGCCTCATATGTTTCGTGCATGTCCTCTGTGTTATTCTTGGACGTCCTCTTGTTGGTTGAACCTAAAAAGATGAGACACGCTCCCTAACAGATTTGATTCCTTATCAAAGCCCTCTGACAACAAACAGCATTCACAAGCGACAAAAGAAAACAAAAACAAACAAACAAAAAAAAAAGAAAAAAAAGAACTTGATGTGATAGAAAATTGGCAGGACAGCTGCGTGTGAGGTTGAAAAGCAAACATTTCATCGCCAGCCCTATCTGTGAATAATAGGTATTTACCAATCAAACAATACAGTCTTGGGACCTGGTGAGCGCTAGCCATTATGTGCATTTTGGTGCAAAAGTTTGCCCCCCCCCCCCCTCTCCGCTGCTGTTGGGTTCTGGATGGCAGAAATGACAAGCATACACCAGCTTGACACATTATCTTAATTAGGGTGTGGGGTGTGATAAGTGCTTTGTAGGTAAGCTTCATCGTTTTGAATTCAATAAACATGCTGTTGGCTTTGAATTGAAACCAAAGAAGCTTTTGACAGAAAATTCCCTTTACAAGTTCTGGTTGACTCCACATTCACAACAGTCCTATTGGCTTTTTCATTAAAAGGCATGTTGATCAACAACATAGTTCACACCAGCCAGGACACGTACTTAGTTCATGTGAACAGGACTTGTGGATGATACCAACCAACTGTTTCCTGCAGGGCTTGGTTGGAGAGCAACTAATCCTAGCTATAATGTGACCCAGATGGGACCCACAATCCTGATGCCTTATCCATTAAGCCAATGGACTAAACTTGAAAATAACTGAACTGATCTAGGCAGTTTGAGAGGTTTTAATAACTTTCCCCAGGAAACATGTTCACGTTTGAGTTTACTGCTAAATTGTTTATTGTTTTGTTTTTTTACTGTATTGTTTACTGCTAAAGAAAAATAAGAAAAACTTCAGACACAAACTCTTTAGATTTGCTGTGATTTAAATATAAGAATAAATGGAAATCAAGGGGAAAAGTTTTCACACTTACACTAAACCAGATTCTAGCTCACTTCCTCTTAATTAATGTATTTCTTTAGATTTTATATGAGGAATAAAAACTCTTAAGATTTACTCTTTTCAAGTTTAAGACTTGATGATGAAAGGAACCTTTCAAGCACAAAATGTGATCTTTCACTGAACCAGAAAAAGCAATCACAGGCGACTTTTACGGCATTTAGCAAGTTCAAAAATCATGCCATGTTAGGCTTGTTTAACTATTAACTATTACTACTTTCTATTATTTGCGATCATAATGAGTGAACATGCATTCAATGTCAAACAAAAAGTTTTACATCTCAACAGTAAGTTAAAGTAAGGACACATGTTTGGGGTATGAGTAAAGGAAAGGAACCTCTTTGACTGTTTGGTATACACACCCCGTAAATACGGGTTTATCACCGGCTCCTCGGGTGCACATGGTTAAGCGCTGACCTCGGATCAGCCGATCTGACATCCATCACCACGTTCTCTTTTATGGTCGAGCCTGGGCAGCCGAGGCAGATGGCCCCGCTCCACTAGAATTACACCTGTATTAAAAACACGGCCGCTCCGCATGGCTTAATGCTACATTTGATCTCTGAGCCACAACGTGTCCTGGCTGATCTGTGAGCGGCTCTGCTATCATCCTGTACATCAGAGCAATACAAGCCAGCTGTTACACTCCTTACACATACACACTGTATTTGCTCATGCTGGCTTTGCTGTGTTTGACGTAAAACTGATCCAGACTGTAAAACACTTCAAATCTTGATTTGGGCAATATGGCAACAAAGAGAGCTGGCTTGGAAAAATTAAGTTTGCCTCACTTTATACAATTATAGGAACATAAGAGATGTAAAACAGTGCAAAAAGATATTAACATTTCAGCAAGTGTATAATATAATATAATATAATATAATATAATATAATATAATATAATATAATATAATATAATATTTATCTTTTTCAAGTTAGCTTTATTTATTTATTTATTTATTTGTGTGTGTGTCTGTGTATGTGAAAGTGTTGACAAAAAAGCTGACATACTGTATGTAAAAGTTGAAATAAAACAAAAGGGAAACGGAATAGTATTTGATAATATAGAGTATAAGTATCTGAATGTTTCGTTCAAGGTTTTCCATCCTGCTTCCAAGCCTGTAGATTTGTAACAGTTCATGTGAATGACTCATGTGGATGAGTTACAGTTAGGGTCAAGGTGAAGGTTAAGGTGAGGGTTGTGGGCGGGTCCAGGGTTGAGGTTAGAATGAACATTTGTCCTGTAAATTTATTTTAAAAACCTATATATACCACATAAAAATCACATGCATACAAAATGTAACCTCTCACTTCTAACAGAAATTTTTATTTATTTATAAAAGTAAAAATGAAAACTAGTAGATAGGTGAACGTTTGTATTTCATTTAGAAGTAACTAAATGCCATACAGAATAGATAGATTGTAAAAAAAAACTCATTGATTCTCATTGAAAAAAATAATTAGGCAAAACTACAATAATTTTCAATTAATCAGTAATGTTTACTGAAGCTCTTTAAAATGACATAAGTGCAGTTCACTTTTTTCCCCACTTTTTTTAGCGTACAGTACTCTATGAGCGCACATCTCCCATTTGGGAAAGGAATTACTCATGATCAGCGCCACCCCTCCACCACCACCACCACCAAAAACAAAAAATAAAACCGCTTTAGAACTTTCCAGGGATGTTCTCTGCTTTGTGTTGACTAAATACTGTAGTACTCTGCTGCTGATAATTTCAACTCTGATGTCACTCCATAAAACACTGACTCATCAAAATGTGTCAGTGGTTACAATTAATATCAACACAGCTTTCTTTTTAATTTTAAGTGTTTAAATTCATTTTTTTTAAGCTACAGAAAGTAAAATAAAAAAAACTATTATTGAGTTTTAACACAAAGGTTTAACATTGATTTTTTTTAATGTTTATCAATTAACTTGAAACTCAATAAAAAATAAATAAAATAAAACAAACAAACTCCTAGTTAAAAATCCTATGTACTGTGTAGTTCTTAGTTTTTCTCCTTACTGTGTTCCATATTGTTTAATTTAATCAATATAAACAAATTAAAGTAATTGTTTTAAATTCATAGCACATGTCATTTGTAATATAAACAATTCATATTCATATTTCAATTTTGTACAACATTTAAATTTAACTGTTGTAAGAACAATTTTAACATTAATTAAAATAAATAAATAATTAAATTGCTATGAACTGTATAAATCTATTTAGGCAAGGTCAATATTAATAACAACAAAGCTTTATTTAAAAAAATGTTTTGAACAATTGTAAAGTTCACATCATGTGAGAAATTAAACCATTGTTTTTCATTTTAAGTGTTTAAGTTTCAAGCTACAAAAAAAAGTTACTGATCAGAAGGTCAGCTGTTCGAGCCCCAGCACCACCAGGTTGCCTTTATGGGGCCCTTGAGCGAGGCCCTTAACCCTGTCTGCTCCAGGGGTGCGGTATAATGGCTCACCCTGCATTCTGACCCCAGCGCACTAACAAAGTTGAGATATGTGAAAAATAAACAATTTCACTGTGCAGTTATGAAAATGACACATGACAAATGTACAGAAAATGACAGTCCTACAGAAAAGTCCTTCAAGGAAACCTAGGAAACTATTTCTTAAGACTACATTAAACAAACAATGCAAAATATAAATAAATACAATAAGGAAAAATTATAAAAGATTTTGTGAGTGTGTGATTTGCAGCTGGATTAGAAATGTAGACCCGCAGACCAATCTGAATGCAAAGTGTAAGGAAGTGAACTTGATCAAAGCAGGGTGCATGGTGGTAGCTTCCAGTGGTAGCCCAGTTTGGCTTCCAGGCTTGCTGGTTGATTAGGAAAGCCATGTGTCTGACTGAGAGAACGTAGATTAGAGGAACCACCTGCAGCCATATAAGGGGTTTAAAGCATGATGCAAGACTGCATTATAGCTTTCCCTAATCTGCCCTGAAAACAAACTCCTTTCATCTGGGATAGGTTATACTATATAAGCAACTTGACTACAATTCTACTCCACATTTACTTCCTGTTCTTTAACTAGTCAGAAAAAAAAAACAGTTTAGCATTTGTCCATGTTAACAAATTAGTCCAAAGTGTCCAGCAAAAGTGTCCAGCAATTATTTTATATAAAACTTTATATCAGTTTTACACAAGTCTAAGCTTCTTGCCTAAAACGTGAGTTAGAGTAAGGTACGTAGCAAGTTGGGAGTGCAGCCAAAAGTAACACATAGCAGCTACGTTCTTCTGTAAAGCCGTTGCTATAATGGGATTAAGATCTCCAGTCTGCGTTAATCCCCACTTGTGTCTAGCGCACCATGCTGACAGATGAGATACAGAATAGAGTCAGTGGGCCAGTAATGGACGCTGTACCTGATTACAGTTGGACCGTTTTATTTTTCCAAATACAAAAACAGTGCATTCCAGGATTACAGTGCAAATTCTGAATTGGTTTTAGGCTGGTTTGACTCATCAGAATTAATTTATATTACAATAAAATACAAACACTACAAAAACATTTCTTGATAATACAACCAACACATGACTGAAAGCGAGGACACAAACTGTTCTTAAATACTGCACCTAACATAAACACCCATACAATGGGCTCTACCCCACATTTTCAAATGGCCTCAAGCATGACTCTTTCAGTTTCCTTCTGTAAGTACAGACTTTGACAATAAGCTAGCTAACCTAAATGAGAAGAACTGTGAAATATAAATATTAGAACACTTTATAAAATGAAATTTTGATTAGTATTTTTATATTCGGTTCTACAGCTGCAAATTACAAGATTATGTTTACATGCTTCTTTTATAATTTCAAATGTATACTGTTAACAAGTATAAATTTACACTAGAGTATATAGTTGAATTTTCTACTGTTAACAAGTATAAAATTTCATTAGGATATATAATTAAAGACTCTTACTAAGTATAAACTTCTAATTGGCTATATAATTACATCACAGTATATACTGTTAAACTTTACTGTTACACATAATAACTTATACTAGACTATGTAATTATATTATATACTGTTAGCAGGTATATGCTTATACTATATGATTATATCATATACTCTTAGCAAGAATAATGCAGTTCATATTTATAAGTGTCTAAGCACAATGTTTTTTAAGTTAGCTATTGTGCTAGCAAGTTGGCTTATTTTTGCTACCGTTGCTTGAATGTATGCTACTAGTCGATATACATGCAACAGTAAATAGACACCAAATTATTTACTGTAAACTATGGGTGTCTATTTACTTCTTGCATGTCTGTGTACACCAGTGCTAAATTGTTAGCTAGTCACTCAACGGACAACAAACATGACAGTGTCAGAACTTAGCTCACTGCACTGTGTTATGTATTCAGGATCTCTGTGTGGGAAATAAAAGCCTCGAATATCAAATTACAAATGTCAAACCTTCGGACGTGACGTGGTGGGACTGTTTCTCTCGACACCATGTACTTCCAGATTTAGCTACACACGGATTTAGCTTATGTTGAACTCGCAGGATTCTGCCTCCTGCTTATCCGGTGTTGGTATGATTCATCATGATCATGATGAAGGAGGTTTGTTGGGACAAGCCAACGTCCTGAGAGGTCACTTCAAACAGGATGTGATACTTGGTCCTCGCATATCTCCTGCCTCCTCCGTGTGTTTGATAGAGGAGTACATGTGGAATAAATAAGACTAAATCCTCAGCAAACACACTTTGATTTAACAAAACAGATAGTCTTGTTGAAATCAAGTGTCTAAAAGAAAATATGTCAAACGGTCTTAATTAATGACAAACTTTCTGGATTTGATGGACTCTGCAGATGGAGTACAATAACATAGCATTTATTGAAGCAGCCGGATCAGCTGGTGCAGGGTTACACTGCTTAATTTGGAATTCTTGAATTCCTGAGTCACCTTTAAATGTTTTTTTTTCAGCATTAAGTCATATAGGTCTTAACTAGATGGTTCTGCAAAAAAAAAGCCATTTTAAAGAAAACCAGTTTTTGCTTAACTCGCATTTGCATATTACAAGCAGATTGCTTCTTGTAATTTAGAACAGCAATAACTAAAAAAAGACAAAATATTCAAAATATTGGTTCTTAAAATGGGCAAACATAATGAATACTTATCAAACATCACCGCACTTAGTGATGCCATTTCTTAACTGTTTTATACATAATGCTTTACACATTTAATAAGATCTCTAATAAAGTATCTTCAATGTCTAGCATTTCTTGTAAATTAGTTCTTAAATGAATGATGCTAATTACTTGTATTTACATTTTAGAACCTGACTGGCAATTATATTTTATGACACTGAAAACTTCACAACACACCTTCAACACTAGCGAACAATAAAATGTGTCTACTATATCAAAAGACCGGTAATTTGTGCTTTAATTATTGCTTTGCTGATATCTTTAGCGTTTTGATTTCCCCTTCATTATTACACACACATGTGACGTGAGGAAGTGGTCTGTCTGTTGTCAGGAGCTATTATTACCAGACGAATAATTAGCCTGAGCATATGCTAGACAATATTTCCAGAATCAGGATGTGGAAACTGGAACAATTGAGCTAAATACTGTACACTCACTCACTCACTCACTCACTCATACTGTATCTGCTCTATCCTGGTCCTATCCATGTTGGATCTACTGTAGGGCCTATCCCAGGAACACTAGGAGCAAGGCCGGAAACACGCCATGCATGTAAAACCAGTCTATCGCAAGGACCCTAGGGACAAATTAGTGTCACAAATCCTCATTCTAATGTTTTTAGAAGATCAGTACACTGGAGAAGCTGGAGGAAAACCCATACAGACATGGGGAACATATGAGACACCACACTGACAGTAACAGGACAGAACCCAGGACCCTGGAGCAGTGAGGCAGCATTACTACCCGCTGTGCCATCGCACCACCAGCTTGGATGAATAAGGTATTTTCCAACTCAGAACAAAAGCCAGAGCTGTGTTCCTGTTTTACAATCTTGGCATCACTCTCATAGTCCTGGTTTTGTCCTGGCTTTGACTGCAGCACTGGTCACACATGATAAAGCACCACATGCTGCCTTTAAACCAAAACGGATTCTCGTTTCGGGATGGAAATCACAATTAAGGGCGGATTTGAATGTTACAATTCTGACCAGTCAAGTTAGAGATGAGCAAAAAACTCAATTAGGAAGTTGAGGTCAGAGGAAATGACCCTAAATGGCTATGACCTCTAATTACTCAAAGCAAGTACTTGGGCTAAGTGCGGCCTAATATTACCCAGAGTATTTCTGTGTATAGTTTCACAGGCTCCTAAACTAATGGTTTAGATACTGTTATCTAGTTTGCTAGCAATGTGAGATAACAACTTTAACACCATGGGCTAGTTGAATAACATAGTTTACCTGTCTAATTAGAAAACCTGGGTATCGTAGTTTTCTAGAAAACCTTAATTAACTTTCTAACTGTAAGTTAGCACAATGGTAGGCATGTCGTTAGTGAACTTGGCTGCTTATTGTAATGTTGTTAGCATCCTTTCAAGTTAAGTTCAGGACTTTTGATTGTGCCAAAAATACAGAATAAATAATAAGGAAAAGCTCCCCTTATTTCTCTTTATAATCCCCTGCTACACTACACGTCTGAAACGCTGGCCTCCCAGGAACTCCTTTAATGGCCTAAACATGTGGAAATGGCTTGGAGTGAGGTCAGGACTGTATGCGGATGTGACAATAACTCCCAGCTAAGCTCCTGCAATGTGCAAGTGGTGTTGGTCAATGAGACTGATGCATGTCGTTCTTCCGCAAGCCGTCAACAAGTTATCTGGGTCAGGCATTCCACTCGCTGAACATTCACGGGATTGAGCGCAGTGTGCTCTCAGCCACCTCGGCCAGTATCGCCTTTCACGGACATACGGGCTGCTTTAAAACCTTTTAACTGTTCAAATGTTTTACTGAGGCTACTGTAAGAGTCTCATCACCATACTGTGCTTGAAGTTTCTGTAAATGTCAATTCCTTTTATGCCTTCTCACAAGAGATTTTTTTTTTTTTTATCGCAAGTCCTGGTTTTACCTGAACACCCCTAATCTTTGCTAGTTAAAATAAACACCTGTTCATCCCCCTCTCTCCTTTAGGTTAAGTGCGTGTTGAGGCTTACGGTCCAGCATTAAACGACAATGATGGAAATTTGTAATCCCCAAAATGGAGCTAATTTCATTGGAAACTGCACTCTGTGTAGCTCCACAGGGAAATGATGGGATTTAATGCAGAATGGGAAAACTGTCCTCCAAAGCTGTGCGCGCTCCTGCTGATTGAGTTTCGTGCTGTCATTACATGGGAAGCTAACAAGGTTCCTAATCAGCGGTCACCTCTCTGTTTCCTGGTTTAGTCATGAGGATGAGAAAGAGGAGGAGGAAGAGGGGGGAAGCAGGAGCGGAAGAAGATGTGCCTGAGCAACAGAGGAATAATATTTCTGTTTATCTGCCGTGGGGATGGGTCCGAGGTATTTTTGGAAGCCTGTTGTTTTTTCCTTTGCAAATTCCAGGTTCCGCTTATCCCCCACCTCCTCTGGTTCCCAGCCTGTGAATGCACGGCCGCTTCCTCTCCCTTCTTCCTATTCTCAGCCTCTGATTGGTAGGAAGTGTGTGTGTGTGGTGTGTGTGTGTGTAGAGTTCGAAGGGTGTGGAGGATGTGGCCATTAGAAGATTTGGGGAGAGTGTGTCAACAGTTCCACGAGTGCTGCTTTCTCAGACACAGCTGCTGATGGGAAGTGTGTGTGACTCTGTGTGTGTGGGTTGGAATGAACTCACACACTTGAGTTTCACCTCTGTCTAAGTTGACAGGTTCTTCCGCATGGTATTGCCTGACGATGATCAATTAAACGTCTCATCGATGAACGAGCAGCCTTTTTTTTTTTTTTTTTTTTTTTGCAGGCTTCCGTGCAGATTTAAAACACAAATGTATAAACATGTAAAACAAACAAGCAAACAAACAAAAAACAAGCAACCCCCCCCCCCCAAAACAACAACAACAAAAACATCCAGATTAGACAACAGAATCATGACTCTCTTGTGGTCTCAGCTGTTAATATTAGACAGCTTGCTAACTTTTAAAAGCTCAAATGATAAAACAATATGGCAACTGGGCTAATGATACAGTACCATTTCAGGCTCCTGTTTTGAACCCTATAATATTTAGCCTGATTAGCTAGCTCACAGAGTCCCACCTGCTAGTTACAGTAGATATCCTTCTATCACATGCTAGCAACTGTTCTGTGAAGATGACAGTGAGAATTGCTAGCAAACATAGATGCTAATATTAATTGAAATGTGGCTTGCTTACATCATCCTTCCAAAGCAGTTGCTTTCCAGATTTCTGGGCAGTTGGAGGAAAAATGCTAGCAGAATGCCTTTTTTTTTCTGTTTTATTTATTTATTTATTTATCCATTTAAATGATTCGCTAACATTTTGTCCTGATCTAAAATGTCTATACATGTTGTTAATCCACTATTTTACCCCATATTTATCCTCCAGTACCATAATTAGCTTAAAGTTAGGTAGCTGATTAGCAATAAACATAATGGTCTTAAGGGAACAGCCGAAAGACAAAGAAAAAGAACAAAATATAAAAATTGATCTAATTTGACTTACTGTAGTTTACTAGAAACTTTTAGTCAGATGTGTCATTTTACTGTGCAAGCTTTAATACCGGCTAGCTTGCTAGCAAACCTGCTAATTAGTTTAAACATGACAAAGTGTAAGAGCTTAATGTTAATGTTTGCTACTGGTTTATCTGTGACTAGTTAGCCAGTGTAGCCTTTTGCTAGCATGTTTGGCTAGTGGTTGTGATTAAAAAATACTTTAGAACAATCAGTTATGTTTCCACCTTTCTATCATTGCTAACATTGGCTAATGATGCAGCTAACAAAGTCTTAACTGGTTAGCTCAGCTAGCGTTCTTATGCATGCCATAAGAAATTAGAAATAATAGCTTTTAACTATTTGTGAAGTGCATTTTAGGGCACTTGGGGGAATTTTTGTCCAAATTACATGTTTGCCATTAACTCCTTCTGACCTAAAACAAGTCAGTGAGTAAGGAACGAAGTAAATAAGTATAGCAAGTAAAATTAGTTATAACCTCCATATATTTAATATATTATTCAAACTCACTATGTCAGTGGATTTTTAGTTCTGGTAATTTAATCACCTTACAAATAACACATCGCATCAAACCGCTAATCTTAAGAAAACTCAAACATTTCCAGATAAATAAAGAAAACGGAAATCAAAATAGCGACGAGATTTTTATCCAATAAACAAAGTTTTGAGGTAATACATTTTGACGACGAGTGATGTAAACGTTATAGACGTTTCTGGCGACTTTTTTGCTCTTAAGCAAAACACTCGGACTCAACGTCAAGCCGTTTTTTCCTTAGAAAGCTAAGTGTGTTTGACAGAACGTTGAAGGGAAAAATCCCTGTGAGAATGTTTGAAAGCTGTGTGGGGATGCGACGGCTTGCAGTATTTCACTTTCCCTCAGACCGAGGTCATGGGCTAACATGCTAACACTTGTGGAAATGGAAAGACACGCTTGTGTGTATAATAAATACATCCATCAATGAGCGGCGTGTGCCAAAGTCTGTGATGTTTAGCGGTGTTGTCGTTTGCCTAAAGCACTTTGTTGACATGAAAACAGAGCAGTGCTGCTACACCAACAGTCCAAACCACAAGGCCAGCTTCGCCTGTTTACAGAGAAACCACTCGCAGAGGCTCCGGCGTCCTGCTCTGTCCCCTAGCACATCCGCTTTTATTCTGTCAGCGAGTACATTGAGAGAGTTTCAGTCTGAGAAAAAAAGGAGAGAAAAAAACAGGAATGCGAGTTGAAAATGAAAAGAGTCGGTCATGATAAGCGAGAGAGGCATTGCTTTCGTCTCAGTGTGGAATGCCATTAATCATGTAGAGTGTATTTGTAATCCAGCCAACTCTCAAGGGATTTGGTTAAACACAGAATAAGATATTTGGTCCAATTTCAACAATAAAATATCACAAATGTCCTAATTTCACCTAGTTTTCTTCAAAAATCAATTAATGTAATCATTTACCTTATTCTACCTAACGTGCTAGAGATTGTGATTGCTTTTTCTAAAAATTAGACTGCCATACACAGTGGCTTGGTGGTTAGCACTGTCGTCTCGCATCTCCAGGGTTGGGGTTTAATTCCCACCTTCGGTATGTGTCACTGGACTTTGCATGTTCTCCCCGTGCTTGGCGAGCTTCCTCCAGGTACCCTGGTTTCCTCCCACAGTCTAAAACCATACAGGTTAGGCTAATTGGCATCCTCAAAATGAGTGTAAAGCTGGCAACCTGACCACTAAAGTAACTGCCATAGAAATGGGGATACATCTTCAGTGTGGGGAGTGTCTATCGCTCGATATGCCGGATAGCGCATGGGCAGACCAAAATACCAAATACTGTCAAGTAGTAGGATGGGGCAGTTAAGGCTCTGGGTTGCTGATCAGACAGTTGAGGATTCGAGCCTAGCTGCTATTGGGTTTTCACGATTGGGCCCTTGGGCAAGTCCCTTAAGCCTATTCCCATACATGCCTCACAAGGGGAAATGGGACGCACTGAAGAAAAAAAGATGCTCATATGTTGGAATGTCCCAAAGTGGCATATTTAGATCGGGATGCCCGGAAAGCTGACCATTCGAAACATTGCCTACGCTCACTTACAAAGGACCTAATGAGGCAACAAAACAATACTAACAACTGAGCACAAACTAGTTTTATAACATAGTTGCCCCAATTTTAACTAACTTGCTGCAAACCATAAACTAGTATGATGTTGTTGGTCTTTTGGCTGCTCTCGGCAAGGGGTCGCCACAGTGGAATACCCAGTCCGCACTACAACTTGGCACAGGTTTTACACTGGATGCCCTTCCTCACGCAACCCTCCCATTTTATCCGGGCTTGGGACCGGCACTGCATCCAGTGACTGGGGTTTGGGCACTAGCTGGGAATCGAACCCGGGCCTTCCGCATGGCAGGCAAAACACCTCCCACTGAGCCACCAGTGCCCCAAACCGTAAACTAGTATATAGTCTAGCTATACTAGCTTGATTAAATTGGTTAAAAAATTAAAATAATATTACCTTGCTCAGTCTCTGCAGGTTGTTTGCTAGCTGATAGTTTTAATAGGGCATAATAATAAAGTTTACTTTCTTTTAAAAAGATTCTATTTTTATTATTTTAGTCTGAGCAAACGTGGAAGTAGTGCTAGCAAAATGTTATAGTATAACTATAGTTAAGCCTGTTTGTTTTTTTTTTTTTTTAAATCTGATGGTTCGCTGACATCACATCTTTTTTATTATTTTTATTTTTTAGGATTAAGTAGCTTTTAAATCAGCAACTAGACATTGCGAGGTAAAAGTTTATAAGTATATTTTCACAAGAAGTAAACAAGAGGAAAAAATATAAACTACAAACATCACTATTGTAATGTTTTTTTTTTTTTGTCTTTTCACTTTTTTGTACTGTGTTTCTTTTCAAATGTGCGGATAAGGGCACATTGATGAATGTTTGAAGTGTAAATATTTATGTGCGCTACATTTTAGAGTGAAGTACAAACAGCCAACGTGTTTATGTCCGAGTACCCGTGCAGGAGGTGGAGGCAAGGTAGGAGGTGGAGGAGGAGGAGGAGACAAGTTATCCGATTCACTCATTTTATGGTTTATTTACTAGTACATAAATTCCCATCGTTGCAGAGACATTCGGTTAACCCTGAAGAGCAGATGTTTCTTTAAGTGGCGTTTATGTAGGCCTGTTAGCTGCCATCCACCCACCCATCTACCCACCCACACTCCCTGCTCCATGACTGTTTATTTTCTCTCCTAAAAGCCTCCGGCATCTGTGTGACTTTCTCAAAATTGACAAGGACTTTTTTGCTTCTTGACCTTTTTTTTTTTTTTTTTTTGGAGCACAGATTGAGCATGGCTTCTAAAAAATGATTCAAATCTATTAAGAATTTAGAAGAGTTATGGTTCTGCAGGTTTCATGTTAATGTTTCAGACAAAATTGTGGAGGTGTGGTGTAGGCTGATTTGTGTTTTCCCAAATAGCCCGTAGTGTGTGATTGGGTGTGCGAGTGTGTGTGCTTGTGCCATCTTATGGGTTGGCACTGTATCAAGGGTGTACCCTTGTGAAAATAAGTGACTGAATGATTTATGCCACACCCAGATACAGATTTATATTGGAATACTTGTATGACTGCCCTCATTCGCCTGCTTGCTGAAATTTTCATTCATCTAACTAACGTAACCAGGTAGCTAATCTGAAAATAAAATATAATGTTCGGTTTAGTTTTTCCTAGTGTGCTAGTATATGGTACAAGTTTTAATTATCTATCTGCTTCTCAGTTTAAATAGCAATAATAATAATAATAATAATAATAATAATACTTTGGCACAGCCTAAATATATGGTTCACATAGCCTGCTAAATGTATGCTAGCTTGCAAGTAGACCTAAATAAACTTCTTTAAATAGCATTTGTCCAAATTTTACCTAATTTCCTAGCTATTGCTTCTAATTACTTAACTTACTGTTAGTTACTTAAAAAAAACATAAAAGGTTTTGTTTGATGAAAGACACTAATATATATCATAGTTAACTTAATAATAGCTTGCTATTACAGTTAGCAAACCAAGATTATAATTTTAATAACAAAATATAAGTTTTATGTAAGTCCTGGCCTAATTTTGCATATATTGCAAGAAACAAACGAACAAACAAAAAATACTGTTACTCCATTGTTAGCTACTTTGCTAGCTTGCTAACAAACTTGGATTATGGATTTATTTACAAAAACACAGTCTGTATTATCCAGCTAATATTGTTTGTTCGTCGTTCTATTGATGGCAAATTTAGAACATTTTATCAGTACGTTTATTAGCTTCGCTTTATCTACTTGGCTCGCAAACTTTACAGGTTTTAATTAGTAAGCATACTGATTGTTTGCGTTTAATACTTTTAATATCCTATAATATTGCACGTTACACAGTTACAGTAGTGTTTGCTGTTCTTTATTACATTGTGCTTTCTTAGCCTAGACATGCAAGCTAAACACATGCTGTCGAAGGAGAGCGATCGATCACTTGCCCATTGGGCTCGCTAATGGATTTTTCATTTGTCCTCCCCTGGACTGTCACTGTCCTCTCATATCTGTCTCAAAATGGAACATGTGCACTTGTAATAAGAGCCAGAGAGGCCCTCGTCTGGGGTGATTAATCTCCGTCACCGGCCACTTATCACAAGAGGTTATGTTTATTTAACTCCTCAGTGTCACGCTGGATTCTTTTCTCTTCTGAATCTTTTTTTTTTTTTTTTTTTAGGTGTAGCTATCAGACGGAGCGTACTTTAAGATGAATTTAAAGTGTGAGGATTTTGGGTTAATGATTGATTGATGCTAGGCGTTTTCTCACTTCTTCACCTGTAAAAAGATTAAAGTATAATCCTCATTGATCAGATACATTTTGTGTTCAGGCTCTACTCCAGTCACTTGAAACTTGGAAGGTAGTAAGCCTTGAGCTGGATCTCAACCAGTTTTTTCTTTTTTTCAGAGACCAACTCTGAGCAAAAATGACTGCATTAAGGAACAAAAAAAAAGGCACATCGATGAATCAGAGAGAGGAAGAATCTGGCCTTATTTTAGATTTCTCACCACTGTGATTCATGCTATAAGAGACAGATGAAGGTGGGGAAACCTGAGGCGGAGCGTATGATGATATCGGCTGGCCGTGGGAAATCGCAGCACATATTACCAATCAATGTAAACCTAATGCTTTTGAAACTGAATATCTCGTGGTTGTGTTTGTACACCTGCTTGTTCATTTTCCGGCACCGTTTTGGTGTTAATCGCTTCATCTTTCTGTACGACACCAAAATGACACAGTGTTGCATGTTCTGTTGGTCCATCCGCCCGTGTCTGCTGCGTACTCATCACGAAGGCATGGACGCCTCAATTGAGCGAACACAATGCTGAGAAGGCCTTGCTTCTCTTCCTATTGTGGCCTTGTTAGGGAAACGAACGGGGTGTTCCGTCCGTGCTCTCCAAATCCTTTTTCTTTTTTTTTTTTTCCTTTGCAAGCATTGCCTGGGAACTGTTTAGTTTATCAGCACTATTGTTCAAGGTATAATTCACTTCAATGTGCCATGACACACTATTGCACACAGCAGGATATCAGGCTCATACACACCAAGACAATGGGCAAAATATCACCGCAGTCATCACAGTGCCTTAACACGGACCGTTTGAACCACTTCACACAAGGGGCAAAGTGGATCTGCGCTCTGATTGGTTGATTCCATGATCCGTCCCCTGGAGGCTCCACCTTCTCCAATAAGTTCCTTATTCCCACCTCTTATTCGAGGTTCCCACGCTACTCACTGGCTCTCATTAAACCATTAAGCCATAACACTAGGCCTAACTGACAGGAAGTGACATCAGGAAGCGTATTTTACAGTCTTAAGCTTACAGAATGTAACGTTCCCAGTCCGTCTGTCATCCAAGTACTAACCCCACCCGATCCTGATCCGATGGCTGGAGTGGTGTAGCTTGTGTAGTATGTGTGTGTGTGTATGGTCATGTTTCTATGTCCCCGCAAGGATAGGAATAGCTGATCGTTTCGGCTTTGTTAGCAGAAAAACAAGTGTGTGTGTGTGTGTTAGGTGTTTTTACATGCCTATGGGAATACAGTCGAACATTCCTTTCGTTAAAAGCTCTTATGGTGTACATGTGTATTATACAAGAGCAGTTCAAGCAACGCCAAATAAGATTACTCGCGACCTCACACTGTACTTAGGGCAATTACTCAAACCCTGAATGACTGGAAATATGTGCAGTGGAGTAAAATATTACTCTTGGAACCTGAGCGGTGCAAACGTCCAAGAGTGTGGTTTAACACGGGAGATCGCAGGCTCTAATCCTGATAGTCAGTGGAGAACGGTAATGTGTTTTACAGGTTCTAAAGCATGCAGTCATTTATCTCATGTTCATGGTGACGGTGGATCTCGGGAACAACAGCCTCAGGGCGGGAAAACACCCTGGATTACTACTAATGATAATATACTGTACATATACAGAAACACACATATATGCTTTACATTTTATACATTAAAAACGGAACGTGAAGAATTTGTCACAAAATGAATAAGTATGTAAAAATAGAAATTAAACTAAAATAAGTAAATCATAACAATGATAAGAAAATTAATAAATGAATAAAATACAAGCATTAAATAAACTAAAAAAACTATCAAGTGGCATGGTGGCGTAGTGGTTAGCACTGTCTTGAACCTTTATTGTCCTGGGTTCGGTTCCCACCTCGGGTCTGTGTGCATGGTGTTTGCATGTTTCTCACAGTGCAAAGACATGCAGATGGACTGGCACCCCATCCAAGGTGTACCTGGCCTGGTGCTGAAGTTTCCTGGTATGGGTTCCTGGCTTCCTGCGACCCTGTATAGAAGATAAATGAATGAATGTAAAAAAAAAAGAATAATCCTAAAGATAACAAACTAACAAACTAATAAATTAATAAAAAATATATTTTTAAGTATATATAAAGTTTATGTTTAATACGCTAATTATATAAGTATTTTAATAAAGAAATAATAGAAGTTATTAAATACAGTTAAAAAAGTAATGAGCGGCATGGTATCATAATGCTTAGCATTGTCTCCTCACATCTTCAGGGTTGAGGGTTCGATTCCCACCTCTGGTCTGTGCATGTGGAGTTTGCACACCAGTGCTTGGTGAGTTTCTTCCAGTGAGTGTGTGTGTGTGTGTGTGAGTGTGTGTGTGCTTGTGTCCTGTGATGGACTGGCGCCCTGTCCAGGGTGTACCCCACCTTGTGCCCCTCCTGTGACTCAGTTCAGGAAAAGCGCTATAAAGAATGGAGTGAGTGAGAGAAAAAAGTAACTTAAGAATAAAAACAAAAATTGGATTGGATGCCAGTTCCAGACCTTTACATCAAGAGTTCTTCTGGAGGAAACCGGAAAACCTGAGCTTGCAGCACCGCCGTTTCTTTTTTTTTTTTTTAGCACATTTTGTGATATCTGGTGAGGCTTTATGTGTTTTTTTTAGATTTTGTTGGGACACAAAACAGGCAGCGTGTTACAGTTTCCTGTTGTTCTGCTCAGCTAGGCTGTGTTGCGCTGTGACGTGTTTATTGTCTTGCAGGACTACTTGTCCACTGGCTCAGTGCGTCTTTATAGTCCTATCCCTCATTTGTTTGTGTTGTACCTTTTCGAATTTACACGACATGCTGTCCAGTGATGGACTTACCGCATGTTGTCAGGTTTCTATAATAAACTGCATCAAGGTCTTGGAGAACGCTGTCTTGTTTGAGCTAGAACGTCCATAAAGCTTTCTAACATTATTCTGTGAACCTTCTGGGAGTGCTTTTGCAACTTCAGGTCTAAATCTTTTTTGTTTTGGTTAATAATTAATAGTAGTCATCATCACCATCATCATCATCATCATCATCATTCCGTTACACGTTGTCCATACCACTCCAGGAATTCATTCCTCTTGAATCTGATCTTCTCATAAACGGTATTATGATCTGTTTAAGGAGACACCGGAGAGACATAAAAGTCGTACGTTAAATATAGCGAGGCGTTCGGTAGTCAGTAGTAGCCGGTAGTTCAGGTTTAGGATGCTTGTTCGAGTTTAGATATGGGATGCAGCTTGCTGGTGAGCAATATCCTGTTTACTCTGACCTTCCTGGCTCGGGGATCATCTTTGACATCACTTTATTGTTTATGGCTGGATTCAAGGTGAACGCTTTACAGGGGCACCGTCTGATGTTCTTCCTGATTATAAGACGTGACACGACGTGCGATGCAGAATGATACGGCATGCCGGTTTGTTAGGAACCCTTGTACATCTCATTTGTCCAGTACATCTGATTTGTCGAGGCAGCGGGTCTGATAATAAATACAGTACATGTAGGCACGGGGTCTGGAGCGACAGGTCCGGTAGAATTAAGATCAAACATCTGGCGTGGCTGTTGGTCCCAGGTTGAAAGTTTTAGATGCTAATATATTATATTATTGTATTCATGGACTTTTTAGTAGAGACTGCTAAACACTGAGTGGGTCAGAGTTGTGTGAGTGGACACACCTTATCAATAAGAAAGTACAGATTAGTTGCAGGTAACGGGAACTCTTTTTTTGACGATGGTAAACAGAAAAGCATCTGCACCAGAATGCACCAGTTCCTTGGTTATGCATCGGTCTGGTGTAAATGATTCGAGCTGTTTTGCTTTTGAATTTGTGTAGAAATTAATGAGTTAACAGCAACAATACGAGCAGGAGATAGTCATGCCATAAATATGCCCGCCCCCTCCAGCTGCAGCTTTTAATCGTTATTTAGTCATTTCTAGCATGAAGCGTTTCTGCAGATAATTGTATTAAAAAAAATAATTATTGCGTTTTTCTTTATCATATCCAGATGTTGCAAGGAAAGATGAGCGCCTCTTAAAGCTGTCCTGCCTCGCTTCCTCGCCGCTCTGACTCAGCTTCCTTTCCAGCCTCACATTTCCAACCGCTCCAGCCCTCCGTATTCGCCTCCGAGTGCTGCTTCCTGATGTCTCTATGTGCGGTGTTTATTGAGGAACTTCAAACCGCTGCGCGCTTGGCCTCCGTCGCTCGGCTCCCTCACCAGCGCAGGAGGGAGTGGACGAGAACAGCTGCTTGCTGTTTATTTGAAGTCCCAGCGTCAGACTGATTTTTTTCCCCTCTACTTAAACATACAGGCCCTGTGAGCATCGTAAGCATCCTGCACGACCACACCGCGTTGTTTGTTATCTGTTCGTTTAAGACCTTGGCGTGCGACTTTGATTGGTCAGAAGCACTGACAGTATTGCAGCTGCAAATCACAGGATTATATCAACGCGTTTGTTCTGACACGTTATCGTTTCTATAGAAACAGTTCGTTCACAGGGAGGACGCTCCGTACAATAATTGACACGATGAAGATATCTTGGGAGTTTTATGGATGGAGTCTCTAGCGTAAAAAAACATGGGGATTTCATTTGAATCACAAATAGACAAACAAATTATACCTGGACGGACAAATTCCTTTACTCTCAAGCAAGAATAAATTTAGTAAAAAAGAAACGTAAAGGTTTTAAACAGAACTGTATGATTTCATCAACGAACAAACAAACAAATACAGTAAATACGTTTTAGAAGAAAGCTCCAGAAGATTACTATGTTACATTTCTAACCTATGCAGCAATGTCAGTGGAGAGAATCAGCTTCTACTGTTACAACATCACTATCATTACTCTCACACAATCTCACACACACACACAAGCTCTTCCAACCACAGCAAACATATGGTGCTTTCTGGCTGGCCGTGTAAACGTCCATGCATGGGGTGTAATGAATTTTGGGATTATATCCATTATTTGCCGGCCAGAACCCTGGAGAACAATCTGGCGCTTGGCCCATCGCCTGATTCACACATTTCAACATACAGTACATTCGCTTTATAGCCCCACCCCTTCACAGACGGTTCTCGGTTCTGTCACCGGGGCGGGTTCTAATGAGTTATTTCTGTGTTACGGGTTCCCAGGTTTGTGGTATGTACTCTTACGGAGACATTTATTACGTTGTTTTTTTTCCCTGCTTTGCTAAGATTTAGCTCTTCAGTTCTACATAGTGAAGAAGCACATTACCTGGGTGTTGATTTTATATCTTAATGACTCTCATGGCTCTCACTGGCTGTCTTGGCGAACGGGGTTGAGTTGTGGAATTGTGGTTGGCCAGTGATGGATAGAAATATTTGCAAAAGTAAACTAAACCTAGATGGAGTTAAAAAAAAAAAACTAAAAAGAATATAAATTCTTAAAATCTGGAACCCTTGAAGGTTCTTCAGTTCTCAGTCTTGGAGAAACCATAAAAGTTCTTTGTAAAACCCTATTTCTTAATCATGGAAAGTTTCAAGTAGATCTTTAAAATGAAACCTTTCACCATGCAAAGAATCCTGGAGGAGCCTTCTCTGATGGAGAAACACTAGATCCTTAGAATGACAAAAAAACACAAAAAAAAACAACAGAAAACCAAATCCTGAGAAGTTCTATTTAGAACCCAATACAAGACTGTTTCCATAACATTCCATAATGTTACAGGTAGATCTATCGGATGTTTAGGAACAACAACCATCCAAAGAATCATGGAGGTACCTTCTCTGGTGGAGGAACACTCTGTTGGTGAGATTTTGAAGGTTTTCTGAGCAAGACAACTAAAGATCCCATAAGTGTTCTTTGTACTATTCTACAACAGAGGTTTCCCCAGCATGTATGGTCACAAGTAAATCTTTGGGAATCTTTGGACAATAAACATCCAAACGACTGTTTCTCCATCTCAACAATATGTTCTGAAATTTTAAGGGTGGGAATCGAACCCTTGACACTGGAGGTGTCAAACCACAGTGCTAGCCACTAGGCCTCCCATACTGTACCTCCCTTGGGAATATGATAGAAATTAATTTGATTCCATTTTAACTCACTATATAAACGTATCTGAGCTTAAAAAAAACTGGTTGTTTCCAGTTGTTTCCAAAAAATTACTAAAAAATAATAATACATCATGTGAGCATTTTGTAAGTTCGCATTTTTACGTCATTCCCATATTCCAGTAGCGGTTTCATGTTTAAAGCTTCTCCTGTCACACTACCAGGACATCCCTAAAGGTTTTTTTTTATTCTTTTATTTAATCATTAACCAATGTTGTGTTTCTTGTTCGGATCCGTGCCTCCCAAGATCTAAGGGTTAATAAACAGTTAAAGGCTTTTTCCAATAAAAGAGAACCCATGCAGATATAATAGACGCACCACTACACAGGCTGGAATTTGATGTGTCTGTTTTGGCATCTTAATGCGTCCAGTGACGGCACATTACCGCGTATTTACAGTAAGCTGGTGAAATCAGTGCCACAGCACTGCGAGAACCTCCGGTTCCAAATGACGCATTTGTCCTCATTCGCCAAAGGACGAGCAAAGACCAAAGGGTACTGTTTTTCATTTTGGTATTTAAAACAATTGATGCCGTCTCCCATCCTAAACCTAGTGACATTTATAAAAGACATTAACATTTAGGACATTGTTAAAACAATGATGTGAAATAAAAATGTCAGAGGTTTGAAGAATTTAACCGGCTTTTGGAATAAAAGTAATACATCATCATGGAACGTGGTAGAAATGGTTCACGGAGAATGAATCATGACTAAGACTGGGTGAGAGTTCACTCATGTAGGCGGGGCTTTCTGTTTTTGTACGACACAACGACCTTGAGCATTTTTCTGGGAAAGCAAATAGACTGCTAATTTACAATGATTTAAATCGTTTTTACTTATTATGCTGTATAATGACACCACCTAGGTTTACATCTCCTTACAAAGTAACTGCCCTATTCTATGATGAACTCGTTAAGCGATGTACAGTATGGAGACCATGGAGCAGATTTTGGTGCCAGGTCCCGGACGTGTTAACAGCTACATGATTGATGTGACAGTTAGCTAATGGCCTCGTCCCATCATGCTCATCCACTCGTGTCTACTAGTTGATCAATATTCATTAGGCCTCCACCAGGAGCTCGACTGGCTTGGTCAGCTTAGCATGACTTCATCCATCAGCCCCTCGTTACGATAGCTGCAGGACCGAGGCGGATGCTGGACAGATGGCCAGATGATTTCATTATTTTCCAGCTCCTTTTCTCATTGGCACTAATCTAAAGGGTGTTGACTAGCTTCTCTGGTGTATACAATTGTACGCTGGGCAGCTTTGCTCATGATCCTCATTTACCATATTACAAACGCTCTAGACTTAAACAGCCAGACTAATTGTCCTTTTATTTTTTACATTTGCATTCATTGCCAGCACTAAGCGTATTGTATTCGTGTCCCAAATGTAACCTTACACAAGAGGCACTGAGCCAATGATTGATATGATGTATGATGAATTAGTATTGATTTTCTCATCGGTGTCTCGCCTGAATAAATCTGGCCAGATTGCTGATTAACCAGCACACTGGAAGAAAATTTGCCAGAACTTATTAAGAGCAGGAAAGCTTAGACACCAGCAGTCAGCAATATAACTCGAAAACCATTATCCGCTTGATAAATGGAAGTAAACACTTTAAGAGCTTTATTGCAATAAATAATATTACTACATAGACTCCATATTAAATCCCATAAATCATACTGTATGTGATTCAACCTTATGAACATCTGCCTGCCCACCCTGCCCCACAACAGCAGATGATCACTATCACGCCTCCTGGTCATGTCCATACACCAGCATGTTTTGGTCAGAGATCTGGTTATGGACTGGGTATTTGTGATCCGGTCCTAGACATCCCACCCTGCCCCACTGGACCACTACATGTAGCAGAAATTTCTTGATTATCTATACCCACATCTTAGATCCTTTATGCTATTATCACTCATCGCTCATTGCTAAACGTTTATAGTATTATAGTATTATGGGCACCGGAAATTGTTAAAGTGTTAACAACAGTGATCACTGTTCCTCCAACCACCGAACAAAATTGTTCTCAAACAATCACCAATGACCAATTACCGATCACCATTATAACCCACAACCAACAACTAATACTCCCAGAAACCAGTCAATGATTACCATTATTGCTGTGACCAAATGCGGATCACCATTGTTTCCAGCAACCCTACCTTTATTTCCAACCAACTACCATTAATTACACCCAGAGACCAGTAACTGATCCCTGTTACTCCCATTGACCAATCACCATGATTCCATTATTCCTAGTAGCCGAATGCTGATCAACACTGTGATCACCACACACAATCACCCACAGAGAACAACAAGTACCATGACTTCCAGTATCAACAATCACTAACAACCATTGTTCTCATTGACCAGTAACTGATTCTATTACTCCCAGTGCCCAGTTGCTGATCATCACTGTTATAGTCAAACAATCACCATTATTCCCAATGACTAATTACTGATCACCATTTTACCCAGGGCCTGATTACTGATCACCATTGTTCCCACTAGTGATTACCATTAATCCCACTGACCAATAAGTGATAACCATTGTTCCCAGGAAGCAATTGCTGATCAACATTATTTCCTGTGACTTATCACTGATCAACCTGGGTTCCAACGACTAACCACTCCAATGAAGTCTGTTATGAACTTAAACAGTGATGAGTACAGTTGATGAATAATGATTTTATACATCACTGTGTGGATACAAATCAACCTGTTTCATTACCGGTCCCCTGGTGTTTGCTATCCCCATCTTTTTTTATTATATATATATATATATATATATATATATATATATATACTGTACACGATTCCTAACAATGAACTGACGTGCCTGGTAGCGTACAGTTTCCAGGCCCAGTCGAGCACCTTTTCCTGGTCGTAGTCTGGAAAACTGAGGTGTGTTTCCATAGCTACTTGGACTCCTTAAATCATGTGATCATTGCTCAGTTCCCTTACTCTTCAAACCCTCAGCCCTCTCTTTTGCTCGCTCTCTCTCTCTCCCTCCCTCCCTCTCTCCCTCCATTCCCAGTCTTACCTTTGAGCCTGGGAGCGGAATTCTGGGAACATTTTTCCATGTGAAAAGCCGAGCTCCAGTGGAGGGGTGTGACGCCACTGCATTGTTTCGGCTGGCGAAAAGAGGAACCGCGCGCGATGAGGCCAATTCCTGTCCGCTCCAAAAAAACAGGCACTTTCTCACACTGGCTTCCTTCCTCGCTGGACAGCTCAAAACAATCCCAGAGATGCAGGACCCGACCGGTGCGAACGAGGAATCAGCCGATCGGACAGGGGGAAGGTTTGTTCGCTCTGTTTACGAGGCACTGGAAATGAACCAAAGCGCGGCGCTAAGCCTTCTCCGTCCATAACAGACACCAAATAAGAGCCTGAACTGGTACTGTATCATTACAATAAACCATTTTGTGTTGTTATAGGAAATTAATCAACAATGGATGTTTGTGCGGCACGGTGGTGTAGTGGTTAGCACCGTCGCCTTGCACCTCCAGGGTATGGGTTCGATTCCCGTCCCTGTGTGCATGGAGTTTCCACTTTTCCCCAGTGCTTGCTGGGTTTCCTCCCACAGTCCAAAGACATGTTGGCTAGGTTAAATGGCGTTCCCAAATTGCCCGTAGTGTGTGTGTATGTGCCCTGAGATGGATTGGCACCCTGTCCAGGGTAAATCCCGCCTTGTGCCCTAAGCCTCTTTTTTATTAACAGCGCCTTTCATTATTTTTTAAAACCTGGCCTTAATTTTTAACTACACACACAAAAGCGTCATACTCATGGTATTCTAACAGGAATCACTGGCATTGTTGGTTGATTAAGGGATGTGTATACACACACACATTCAGCTTAGCAGAGCCTCTGAACCAGGACACTTCAGCGCGCTCAGCTCTCAGGTCAGGAGTTTAATGAGTTCCAAATGTACGTGTAGAGTTGAGCAGGTCTGCATACGTGCCTCCCCCTGCGGTGACTCCGAGAAATACCTTTCCTCTCACCACACACACACACACACACACACACACATCTTCCGCTCTCATCATCCTATTGTTTTATCCTGCGATGCATTTGGCACGTATTGACACTTTGCAGTGTTTCACACCGTAACCTCTATCTGTTGTAACGTGATTCTCGCGGCGTGTCCATCGGAATGGCCAAAAGCTACGAGTTTTTTTTTTTTGTTATCGTAGGATCACGATCGGGGCTCTGAACCTGTTACGGCATCCCTTTAATGTCAGAGTGTGTCGTTGCGGTGGTCACATATGTGTTGTATATGGAAACAGAAAGCTGTAGAACGAAAACAAAAACAGCCGAGGTAACAGTTTCCTGGCCTGCGTGCGTGCCCTGTCCTTCGTCTCGCCCTGCCTGAGGATGCTACTCCGTCAATGCACACACAAACACACAAATACAGAAGGCGAGTGAGTGTGTGTGTGTGTGTGTGTGTGTGTATTTGGAGATGGGGGTGGGGGGCTGCTGGGAAAAACTGGGTCTGTCATGGCCGAAACAGGCAGCGAGGCTCTGAGGAAGCACCTGTTCTTCCGCGGCTGCCGCTGCTGCATTTATCTGACCCCAGTCACATCAGGTGGCTTCCTGGTTTGCGTCAGTCAGTGCTCCCCGAGGCCTCGCTGTCATTGGGCGGCTTTTGGCTCCTCCTCTTCCTGCTCGCGGCTACACTCATTGATCTTAAGAGGCTTGTTGCTTCCTGATTTCGCAACCAGACAGGAGATTTGCTTCTGGGCATCTCTCTCTCTCTCTCTCACACACACACACATACAAACACATTCATTAAAGTTCCACACCCTGTTATGGCTCAGTCCTCGTCAACTTGGGATGCACTGATTAAAATTGATAAATGCCTTTTGGTACTCCTCGGAACCAATCACAATTTCTGCTTATTATTAATCAATCCTGAAAATAAAAACTATTATTTTGCATGTTCGATAGCAACAAACTCTTCACTCCTTAGCATTTTTTGCAAAGAGCTGCTGACCGAACCCTTGGCGAGCATGATGATCAAAACCGAGACCTTGTGTCTCAGTGCTCGCTGAGGGGAACTGCTGAAGCGACAGTTTCTCAGCACGCTCGTTTCTCTGCTCCACCTTGCTCTTGTGCGTGCACACGGTTCATTTTTATAAAATGCCTTCCTTGCTCATATTGCCCTGTGGGATCAGGTTCTTCATCCCTCGCACTCTCCAGCAATCGTGACTCAGATTTATCAGGTTACTCGAATTGCAGTTTCTGCTCTTCATATGTCCGAGGAACCTAATTTGCACTCAATTTGCTTTTCTCCAGTCGGCTGTTGTGAAATGCGCCGGGATCACTGCCGCCTTCCTGTGGTTTGTTCATTACGACGATTCTACGATCTGCAATAGCGCCACATCACAAGTATGACTGAGCTTCAGAGAATTAATGAGCGCAGTACTGGACCAATAAAAGATACCAGTAAGAGTATTGACGCCAAAAAAACAAAAAAGGAAGCGAACCATGTGAGGCAGACACATGTCTCTTTTACGTGTTTGTTTACCAGCCAGGAGGCCCAGTGCCTGATTTCTTCAAAGAAAGTATTTATCTCTTCTTAATGCGACACAGAACATTTCAGGAATTAAATGACGGTTGCAGAGAAACGGTAAACACAACCCCCAAAAGGAACCGCATCCAAACGTTCATGTCCAAGCCGGCTGCTTTTTATTATACCCTCTCTGAAGTCCAAGCTGATAAACATCACAAGGTAGAAAAACCCACAGGCAGGACCTTCAACCCTCGTCTCCTTAACCCGAAAAAAAAAAAAAATCCTTTATGATTGTCAGAAGAAGTGGCTTCTTCATCTTCAAGAGCACTTCACTTAAGACAGCAGCGTCATTCTGAGTGACGGTAATCAAATATGGCGTCCGCGAGCTAATTTCGTTACTTCGTGTCCCCTCGGCCCGAGCGTTGTGTCTCCGAAGTGACCCTTCTACTAAGTGCGATGGTTTTTTCCTTTAATTACTTAACAGCCAAACGGCGCTCAGGGATTGCCTTTATTGTCACTCAAACTGAGCAACCCAAAAAAAAGGACAGGTTTTTTTTTATATTTTTATTTATTTTTCCCCTGTGGTCACGATCTGCAGTTTTACAGCCTGACGTTTACTCCGAGTGTGTTCTGTACACGTCTGCTTACGCTGCACTTCTTTTGCTGGTAGCAATTTGCTCTAAATACACTAATAAACTGTAAAACTGTACATAAATCCTCTCAGCTGGCACATGCTCAAGAAAGTATTACATAAACCACAAAAGCTGGATGAAAGATCAAGCCAACATTTAGGCCAGCACAACAGGAAACACATTGGAAACACATTTTACTGTATTATTTACTACATATTCATATCTTTTTGCGAGAATACAGCTGCAGGATTAGGAACCGAGGACAAAAGATTTACACTGGCTTTGACTTTTATACGTTTTCTAGTGCTATTTTTATTGGTTTGTTGATTTTGGCCTGTTACCAAATTGGGTAAACTTTGACCTTAACAGTTGATTAATATACTCCACGTTTTTCTGCAAATCAGTAAAACCAACTCAAAGTGCACATGCATGGTTTGTAGAAAGCAGACGTTTATAATTTACCTGCTTATATAATTAAAATGTGAATACAATAAGGTGATTTGATCTCAAAATGCATTTTATTAGAACAACTACACATTTTATTCTGTACCTGTCATTTCTACAATTTACAAATATTATTAATTTTGCATGATATTGGTGAAAGTCTGCTGCATCATTGACGTTATGTGTAACCTTTTCATGTTTTTGACATGAAACCCACACCACCCCACTCCTCCGCTCCCTGCACTGGCTTCCTGTAGCTGCCCGCATCAAATTCAAAACACTGATGCTTGCCTACAAAGCTAAAAATGGCCCAGCACCCACTTACCTCTCTGCGCTAATTACACCAAGAACTGCACCACGTTCCCTCCGATCCTCCACCACCTAGGTGGTGGAATGAACTTCCTCTAGATGTCCGTACATCAGAGACTTTGACTATCTTTAAATGACGACTTAAGACTCATCTGTTTTTCCAGTACTTGGACAACCCCCCCCCCCCCCCCCCCAAAAAAAACAAAAAAAAAAAAACAAAAAAAAACCTCTTCTTAGTTGTGTTGGACTAATGGCACCTAGTTATTAACCTAGTTAACCCAGTGTAAGTATGTATCCAATTATGTAACTTTTGGATAAGAGCGTCTGCCAAATGCCTAAATGTAAATGTAAATGTTTTGATTTGTTGCTAAAATCAGAAAAAAAAGACACACACACACACACACACACACTGCTAAAACCTAATATTTTATTGGATCACCTTTGTCTTTCCTTGGCATCATTTCGATAAGCTTGTGCAAAGTCACAACATTTGTTTCCTTCCTTAAGTCGCTCTAATTTCCCTCCAAGATCTTGTACTGATGTGAGAGTTGGACCAACGTGTAATGTCTTCTCCAGCACATCCCAAAGATTTACATTTAGGCATTTGGCAGATGCTCTTATCCAGAGCGACTTAGATTTTTTATCTCATTATACATCTGAGCAGTTGAGGGTTAAGGGCCTTGCTCAAGGGCCCAACAGTGGCAACTTGGTGGTTGCCGGGTTTGAACCTGGGATCTTCCGAACCGTAGAATCCAATACCTTAACCACTGAGCTACCCCTGGCCCCAAGATTCTCAGTGAAGTTAAGGTCTGGGCCAATTCATGTATGAAAAAAGCTCTTTTTTGAGCCCGTTGAATCCAGACATCGCTATCTTGAAATATGGCCGTACCATCAGGGAAGAAAAAAAAAGATGGACAAACCTGGCCATTCAGTATATTCAGGTCATCAGCTGACCTCATTTTTTTGGGGGCAAAACATATGCTGTTTATTATAGTTCTCCCTGTGCACAAAACAAGTGATGGCACTAATTAGTTCTAGCCTACCTGGTTGAAGAGTTGTGCTAACTACCTGAAACACTAGTAAAAAAAAAAAACTGGTCATGTGACAATGATCCTGAGCTTTTGGAGCAATGACCTGGGTCATCTCCTGACCTAAACCCATCAGAAAACGCTTGGGCAAAGAAGGAAGTAGCAGTCAAGAAAAGTCTTTTGTCCCTGATCTTTAGGAAGCAATCAAGCAGGCATAGATTAAGCGAGGGACACCAGATGACTGCAGACAGCTTTTTGATCCAGCAAGTTTTGAAAAAAATAAAGGGCTTCATATTACACAGTGGGTATAGAAAAGAATGCCCAGGGTTAGAGTTATTTATGTTTAAATAATTACAAGACTGAAATGAGGACAGACACAGCTTTTGTTTTATCCAGCTGTATTTACAAGTTTTAACATCCAAGTGAAATAACACCAACATGTGAGAAAAAAAAATCCCGCTAGCTAATCACCTTCTCAATTGCACACAAAGCCATTTAACTTTCAACTGTAATCAGCTGTGGACATTTTGATTAGTTCAGCATGAAAAGCTGAAGCACTTTGGTATTGCAACAGAAGTAAACACTCAACTGTGGGTGGCAAAGGACAAAGGATAAAGATGTAGACATGATGTAGACATACACAATTCAGGATATTAATTGAAAAAAAAATCCATAATATGGTTTTATTACTACCTGGAGGCACTGCCTGGAGGTCTATCATTAAGAAGTGAAAGGTATTTCGTACAACTCAGAGCCTGTCTGGATCAGGACATTGCTCCAAACTGGATGAAAGGACCAGGAGGAAACTGGTCAGAGAGGCCAATCAAAAGGCCAACAGCAACTCTGAAGCAGTTGCAGGAATTTATGACAAACAGTGGTCATTGTGTGCATGTGACACAAATTCTTCACGACTGTGGCTTGTTGGGGAGGGTCGCAAGAAAAAAGCCACTCCTTGTGTGGGCCACAACACCAAGCAATGTGTCTGGTGGAAATCCAATTCAGCTCACCATCCAAATAACACCATTCCCACATGGAGGGGGTACTATCCTGCTTGTTTATGGGAATGTTTCTCTGCCACTGGGACTAGACACTTGTCAGGATAGAAGGAAAAATGGATTGAGCAAAATACCATCAAATTCTTGAAAATCTGCTGCCCTTTGCCAGAAAGTTATCAATGGGAAGAAGGTTTTTTACCTTCCAACATGAAAGTGACCCAAAGCACACAGCAAGACTCACCACACAGTGGGTGCAGGAGAAAAAGATGAATGTCCTTGCATGACCTTGTCAGAGATCAGACTTACACCCCATCGAAAATCTGTGAAATGACTTGAAGTCTACAGTCCACAAACAGTCACCATCAAATTTAAATCAACTTGAGCAGTTCTGCAAAGAAGTCTAGATGTGAAAAGCCTTGTGTGGAATTGACAAGGTGATTATCTTCACCTGATCGATTTTATGTCATTTATAGGACATGTTGGTGTTCTCTCTTTTACTTGGATGTTTAAAGTATTTAAAGTTAAATTCAGCTGGATAAATTAAAACTGTGTCTCTCTTAACTTAAGATTTATTTTCAGATTATTTTAAAGGGGGGTCATTTAATGAAGTCCTTTATTCTTTAAAATGATTATGCCCTCGGCTGTAATTAATAAAAATCTTTACAATTTGTGCATGGTTAAGACATTCTAAAGACATTTTTAAATTATATTATTTTTAAAATAATATATATTTACAATATTACTTTAGATTGCCTTCCAGTGTCAGTAATACACTTATCTCAAAGTACAGTACATGTTTGTTTGCGGTTTATTTAATATTACTCAGTTTTTCATATTTTGGTTCAACAAAATCTAAACCGTGTCGTGTTGAGAGGTTTTGCTCTCACTCGCTCGCATGTTTATCGGTCAATCCTATCCGACACGGCTCATTTCTTCCCAATCAGCCATCACTGCGTCAGCTTCCATGCGTTGGAAGTTATTTCATGCGTCACTCTCGGATGTCTTCTTCTATCTTGTTGTCCAGCAGGTGTTTTCTCCGAGCCGCCCTTTCCGTCACGGCTTCCTCACATTCCCGCTTTGTTTTGTCTGCTCACACACATGTTTGTGTTGCCTTCTCTGGATCTAGGAGAAGAAAATAGAAAATACCAAGCATAATGACACTGGGCTAAATTGCGAGGTCGTTTCCTGTTTAATAGTTTACGCATATTTGGTGGTTTTTTTTTTGTTTTTTTTTGTGGCAAATTACTCGAGCTTTAATTTTCCTGGTTAGGAGAAAAAAAAAAAATCCCTGCAGGGCATTTGCTTTTAAAGTGCGCTAAACACAGCTCTGGGTTTAGATTGCTTCTTAATGCTAACATTTTCCCACAATGCTGCCCTGCTCTGAGGGGTTTGACCTGGGAGAGATGGGCATCAGCTGTTTCAGTGCATGGACCCTCGGTGTGATGCAGTGCGTTGGCCTCGGAGCTGGTTCAATAAGCGCTTTCCTGTCATTACCCCCCCTCCCCCCACCCCCCTCGTACCCTCATCTGAACCTATCCTCTATGCCTTTTCCCCTTAGTCTCATTTCCTTTCTGTGTGCCACAGAGAGTTTTGTGGGGGTCTGATAACAGGGGCACAGTTCCCATGGATATCACGCTCCAGGGAGAGGGAGTGACATTGACCAGGGCACGAGGAGAAATACAGCCCTCTTCATCATATAGCGGGACAGGACGGCTACAAGTTCTCATGCATGTGTTTCCTAATGAATAGAACACTCGTAGCGGTGTGTAGTTGCGTTATAGGAAAATAATCAACAATAGTATTCGGTGTGATGAACTGGAGGCACTGTTCCCACGCCGAAGTAGTGTATAAAGGCATGTTTTATCCCCCTTTATTCTATAAGTTAGTTCCTGTTCTCATTTAGATTACAGGAAGCATCACAGTATCGATGATTATGCAGCAGTTGGTACAGTATGCAGCTTCCCCGGTATACGTCCATGTGAAAGAGCTGTTGCTATAAAAACTTTATCGCATAAAAGAAGCTTGTTAATGACAACCTGCATTACAGTCAGGGCTGCTCTTATAACGATTAAATCAACAATACTTTTGAGTAAGTACATGAAAGTTTCGAAATGAGAATCTAAGGGGCGTTACTTCTTGAGGCTTTAAGTTCTTTGTAATGAAAGAGAAATATATACAGTAACTAACATTGTTGTACTTGCTTCTTTCTATTTTCATGCAAAACCCAGGAAATGCTTTTTGTTTGTTTTGTTTCTAACTTAAAACTGGCTTGTCATGTAATATGTTGCTTTCTTTAAAGTCATGCAAATATTCTTCTATATAAATTCTATAATATTTTAAATTATGCTTGCAAGTAGTGAATGGTTTTGTACATAATAATACACACATGATAAACATAAAAAACTAAATCTGTACTACAGATTAATATGATTTTTTACAAATTACTGTTTGTCCATGAAAAAATCGATCACATTTTCAAGAAGAACATAAATGAAATGTTGGCACCCGTATAAACGTTAACGCTCTCCCGAAACCCGAAACTGCCCATTTCACTTCACATATAACTGAAAGGTCTTGGTAAAGAAAAGACACGCTGATACAGTTCCGGGTTTATTTATTCTGTCATTTCTGATATATTACATGACTGTTGTGTTTAATTCATCACAGGTTGTCGTCACTTGCAGCGCGAGCTGCCGGTTGGGTTTTGAGCAGTAAATGCTGGGAACGCTGATGATTAGACTCATATTGGGCAGGCCACCAAAACCCCATCAAAGTGCTCAGGGACACAGGCGGAGCGTATGCCCTCTAGGACACAATCCAGAGCCCGAGTCCAAGTAATTCAGGAAAAAGCCTGTTCGGGGATTGGCTCAGCTTCACGGCACAGCTGCTCCTTGTTCCTCTGACATGGGTTTGCCTGTAGGCTGTTTATTCTCCGAGCAGAAACAACAGAGACTTAGTGTTTGATTTGGTCCAAACACCAGTTTGTTATCACACAATACATCTGTTACTTTTGCTGAATTAAATATTGGGTAGTGTTATATTTTGAAAGGATAAACTCCGGCTGGGGGCGAGGGGTGGGTTCGGAGGGGAATTGGAGGCTGATTGGTGTTTCCGAATTGCCTGAAGTGTATGACAGGGCGTATGAGTGTATGTGCATGTGTGTATGTCTGTGCCCTGTGAAGGGTTGGAACCTTGTCCAGGGTGTCCCCTTGCCTTGTGCCAGGCACTGCAGGACTCTAAACAGGATAAGCTGTAGGAAAAAATGAATGAATGAATAAACGAATGAATCCAGTTACACGTGATACACTTCCATGGAAGAAAAAAAAAACACAGGAAGGGGTATTTTGCTTGTGTTAGTGGCAAGTAGGAGTGCTAATGTATGGTTGGTATTCATGCACCAATTTGCCAGTGAGTACTGTTTCTTTAAAAATATTTCCATTGTTGTTCCAACGTTGTGGAAGGTTAGTTCCTGTTATTACTTATGTTATAGCAGCTATAAACATTTCTTTTTTCTCCATTCTCATTCTTTCCTCTCTTTTAGGGCCGAAATAGAACAAAAGAGCTTTTCTTGCTGCTGAGGAATCATGACATGTACAGTTCCAGCTCGGTTACTATAGCAACCGTAACATTCGACTACAAGTTCATTGATATAAACCTGCGATTTGCAGCCGTACCGCTGTCAGACATTCTGCTCTGGAAGATTAATCGATCCCCCCTGACCAATCAGATTAGAGAATTCACCAGTCAGCTCAGTGGAACAAGTCTGTTTAACTACTTCTACTGCTTCCCTGTAATCCTCAGACTGACTCTAACAGAGATAATAAACCTGTTCGGGTCAAATTCCAGCTGTGATGGAGTGGAGTTGGCCGTGCTACAGATGACCGAACGTCAGCACGTTTTTTCACGAGCTCTTTTGTAAGTTGCACGCTCCTGCTGTGTGCGCGGTGGGTTTATCCAGTCGTGACCCCGCCGTCTTTCCCTCGGTCTCGTCCACGCCGAAGCACACATTCGAAACCTCATAAATCTGTTAGTGTGTACACTTTCTGTTTCATGTCTACACTGGACCTCGGCCTTTACCTCTCAGTCTCGGCTAACAAACGTACACACACACACACACACACACATTAGATCACTCTTATTTGTTATTAACTAACATCTCAGCAATGTGCTGGGAAACAACTTCTGGACCTCAGCAGTGCACAGACTTAAACTCAGCCACTACTGTTTCTACTGAGGAAATATAACAAATTTAGACAAAGAAATATCCTTGTGTGTGTGTGTGTGTGTGTGTGTTTAAATGCTTTATTTTTATACTTTCAGCTCCACACATTCTATACAGGATACATGCACGACATGCTTCTCTTTTGTTTTATAGATCAAAGTTTAACACATGATTAACACATCTCTCCGTAGTTACATTCAATAAATATGAAATATGAAATAAATATGAAAAAAATAACTTGCTCACTTGCTATTTATTAATTATGTAGTTTTAAATAACCCAAATAATAGGGTTCAATATTTTGATAAACTTCTGCGTGCAGGTACAAGAAAACACTAAAGAATCAAATATTATTATTATTATTATTATTATTATTATTATTATTGGAGACACAGTGACTTACTGGTTAGCATTGTGGCCTTGCACCTCCAGGGTCTGGATTTGAATCCTGCCTTGGGGTCTGAGTTTGCATGTTCTCTCCATGCTTGGTGGGTTTCCTCCGGGTTCTCCAGTTTCCTCCCACAGTCCAAAGACATGCAGATTAGACTAATTGTCATTCTCAAATTGCCAGTAGTGTGTGTATGAGTGTGAATGTTGACCAGAGGTCCTACCATGGTCTTAAATATGGGAATAAATATGAAGGTCAACATTGGCCTTCACTAACAGTCCCTAGTTGGACTAAAGAGGTTCCTACAATAGATGGATAGATTATTATTATTATTATTATTATTATAGGTACTGTAAGTGTGGGGAAACGAGTACTCCCCACATCTGGAGATATATGTGCTGTTTCTGTAGCAGTTTTTTACAGGCCCGGGTTGCCAGCTCCACACCTGGGTGTACCCAAGCATTTGAGGGTGCCAGCCCTTGTTTAAGGGCATTTTTATGCATTATTGACCCCATCATTTCATCATATTTTGCACCTGAAAAGCCAGACTTTTTTTTGAACATCTAATGTAGTCTTGAAGAAAATTTCTCCAGGCTTCCTGTAGGACTGTTTTCTTTCTCATTTTGAGTCCAGTACCTGAGCGGGTTCAGAGGAGTGTTTTTTTTTTGTTTGTTCGCTAAGACTAAAGAATAATCGAAGCCCGAGCATGTCCAGTCTGTCACTGTGGTATGTGTGAACACTACTCGTCTCCCTCCGTGATCTCGGTTGCCACAGCAGCCGGAGTGTTTTTGGGAAGTTTTTGGATGGTCAGCTGCCCGGTGTTTCTGTCCATCGCCCATCTGTGCAGATGCATTCTAGAAAAAGAGAGAGAGAGAACGAGAACGAATGGAATGGAAATGAATAGAGCACAATAGCAGGCTGGCATTAGCCCTGAGGAGGAGGAGGACCAGGTGCAGCCACAGTGCTCGCCTCACAAAGAGAGGGCAAGTAACCTCGCTCGGACACTCACAATAACACCACTGCCTAATAATCACATAGCTGTTTACACAGATACGTTCAGTAGGATTTCGAATTTAACAAAATAAACGCCAGTTTTTTGGGTGCTGCTGAGATTTCTGTACACATAAACACTATAAAGTTTTGCATTATCTTTAAAATTTTTGAAAAAAATCTCTGTAGACCATTGAAAACATATCATTTACAGTCAGTTCCTTTTCGTGTTATAAACTCAATGTAAAATGGATTCCATTTATGCTTTCTCTCCTTCTCCTATTCTTCCTGGTATATCCTTTCAAACTCACTTATAATGAGGAGAACTGGAGAACCTCCATGTTCAACTCTATCCACAGATGTTCTCTGGGGTTCACGTCTGGGCTTTGACAGGGTCACCTCAGAGACTCGACTCCATCGGTATCTTGGCTGTAATGCTTTGTGTTGTTGTCATGCTTGAAATCTGAACTGTTATCCCAGTCTGCAACAACCTCTCGGTATTTCTCTGCATTTATTCTTCCATCAATTCTGACCAGTCCTCCTGTTTTCACATGCTGCCGAGAAGCACATTTTATAGCACGGTGCTGCCACCACCATTTTTTTTTTTTATGGTAGGGACGATATAACTCAGTACAGTACATGGGTTAGCCTGGGTATTAAAAGTGTTACATTTATGTCTCATTACACCAGACAATATTTTATAAATTGCTTTCAGACTCCTTTATGCAGTTATTTGCAATTTGTGCACAATGGCCTTTCATATTCAACGATATGCTTGTAATTCTGACACGTTCTTCAATCTCTCCAGGATCTAATGTTCCAGGATCTCTGTTAGATGGTCCTTGGGTATTTGGTCACTCCTTTGACTATGGCTTTCTAGTTCAGTAACAAGCTTTCCAAAAATATATGATGATACTTCATCATGTAACAATGTTACACTCGAGGTCATGCTGTTGTACTGAATATCAGCTTGGCTGTGATGCGATCAAGCTGTGTTGATATTCAGTATAACAGCATGACCTTGAGTGTGATAGTGCATTTATACAACAGTTACACAAACACAAAATTATTTATTATTAACATATTATGACTTGTTTCTTTATTTAACCAATTAATTTACTCCACCAACACATCTTCTTTCACATCTGGATGAACTAACTAACCAGTGGAGTGGAGAGCGTCAGTTTAGGGTAAGTAACAGGGATGAAAGTAGTTCCCAGTACTGTGTAGCCAAAAGGTGAGAAGAATAAACCATGGTGGTGGTGATGGTGGTAAACAGTCCTGAGAAACTTACTTAACTTTAGAATTCAGCTTCCTTAACTTATGGGTTCCTGGGTTGAATCCCAAATAGCGTTAAATAGAAAGCTAGTGCGTTATGTACAGGGTGTACAATCCCTTGTTCCACACACCAAGTAGTGCCCGTGACCAGGGGCTTGAGATTTGAGATTCAGCCTTGTGTTAGAGACGGCGTGTTAACGTTATCAGATGTGTGTTCTAACTGAAAGTGCTTCTGTGACTGGGTGTGAATGTGGGTTTTGTCAGGCAGCTGCTCTCTCCTCAGTACTGCGGACTGTACAGACCTACTCTCACCTACGCTGCGACCGACAGTTAGCGTAGTTAACTATTGTTAGAACGCCTGGGACAACCAGTGATACATATAGTTAAAAGTCCCAATGCTGTTACTGTCTAACTGTCTATTATAACCAATCAGATTATTTGGTCAGATAACGGACAGTTGGAGAGAAGTCCATAGTTTTGTACTTTGAATTCAGCCCAAAGTCTTACATTATTGTCTCATCATACAAGAACATATTTGTCTTTATTCCCTTAATAGTTTAGCTTCTGAGCCATTAAACAGAAGCCCAAGCTGCCACTGTCGAGCTGCATGCTCTTTGCCCCAGTGGTGCTGTATCATGGTTGAACTTGTGTTCTACACCCTCACAACATAGGATATGCAAGGAAAGGTCTTTTTACCATAGCAAAAACTGGTTTGTTTATCTGGCCCTAAAGTCCCAATTGATGAAGTCTTTCTTTTGGTAGGTTTTCCCATCTCTCCCCTACCACAGGCCTTTAACCTTAGTTAGTTTTGTCTGGACCATTTCAGGGCTTGGTACTGACTGGATCCAATCATCAGGATACTGAGAATATGACAAGCTTCAGAAATACCTCCATAGTTTTGCCCGGATCTGTCATGGCAACATTTGATCATGGGGGTCTATGAGAGAGACCGCATGGCTTGGATTTTGGTTTTACATGAAAAATGAATTTTGGGATCTTATACACACACAGGTGCTCTTATCAACCATGTCTAGCCAGTTAGAAATGCCACTGGTGGACTCCTTAAAGTGGTAACCTTTTAAAGCTGTCTCGAGATAATCCAAGCAGGATTTACTGGCCCTTGAATTGCCTTTAGCCAAGGATCTGAATATTTATCCAGATAAACAATATTAAGAAATCTTATTAACATCATTGTTATATTTTCATAACAATATATATAAAAGTAATATATTATTTATGTATACACTGTGAATTTGTGAAAGACATAATTGTGCATCAAGATGAAGACGCAAACACAGAAGGAAACACACAAACCCTACTTGCTCATCCCTTCAGGTGCCCTTGATGCTCAACTTGGTCAGCTTTCAAACCTGTTGACGGTAACAACAGCGAAGAGGCGACCGTTTATCTTTCTTAATATTATCACAACTTTGAGCTAGTGGCTGCAGTGTAGGGTAAGTTGGTTCATTTGTGTTGTGGAAACAAAGGCATGCATCCAGAACATTCAGGGATTAAACAAGCAGTGTGTAAAAGATGCCGTTATGAGATGCGGCCGAGCTGCAGGCGTTATTGGAAACAGGTGAGGATGAGACTGCAGAACGCATTAAACTGGCTCAGTCATTATGCTGAGTGAGGTAAGTTCATGCTCATGGCATTAACGTAGCGGGTGGGGGGGGGGATTGTTGCTTGGAGATAAACAACACACTATTATTTTGCTTATTCTCAGCCAATGTAAAACACCAAACCTCATACCTGGAGTTTAAGGTTACTTTGATGTACTACAGTATATTAACCTTTCATCTCTGTGTGTCTGAGAGAATCAGATCCAAATTCACATAGTCCATAGCTCACTGTGTGCTCATTATCCATGTCAGTTTCTTGGACTAAATCTGGACGGCTTGTTCTTTTTATTTATAAGGTTATAAAAAATCAAAACACAAAAATATGTTGTGTATGGTATGGAAATGATTTGTGCCATACCCCTGAATAATTTACAATCATTTTTACATCTTTCTTATTATTAATTTTGGATTTTTATGCGTCCATTCCGCAACCTGTTTCCATTCCTTTCCCATTCATACGACTCAGCACAATGCAAATAGCAGGACATTGAGAATGTTGTTTTCACAGCACTACGGATGGAAACCAGGTGCTTGGTCAACAATAGAAAAGTTTTTCTTTTCTTTCTTTTTTAAAAAAAAAAAAAACCCACAGTTTTGAATGTAATGTAGAGCGACAGGGTGAGAAAGCAAAGGCCATGCCTGGCACGCAGCTGTATCCGTCTCAGCAGAGAGTGGATTACGGTACATGTGTTCACACCTGCATGCAATAAGAGCCAGTGTTAAAAACGATGTCCGACTGCACTTTCGTTTACATTAGGAATGTACGAAAACACTAAACGACAAACTCACGATGGTCTTCACTGTGATTTGCTTGTATTGCAATGCTTCACTGCTTAATAAAATTCTTAAATAAATAAATAAATTACCAAATAAATAATAATAATAATAATAATAATAATAATAATGTTTCTATATAATAAAATTTATCATAGCATTAACAACAAGAGCTGTCTTTATAAATAGTTTTATTGCTAAATTTATTTGCTGATATTATGATATAAAATTACAGTAATTTAATAACATGCATTTCCCCCACCTTATTTATTTATTTATTTATTTTTTTTTTAGTTGGTTAGTTTGTTTCAGCACAACAGCTTGCATACATGGCCATTTTCCTTTTTTTTTGAATAAAATAAATAATCGTTTTAACATTATTAACATTATTATGAACATTAACATTTGCATATTTCAGATTACTAATAATTAAATTTTTATACACATTTATAAGTATTTTATTAATACATTTCATTGCCTTTTAATAATTAAATACATACACATTATTATATAAATTTTAACTTTGATGTCTATATTTTCATATATATTTTTTTCAATATGCATATATGTTTTTAATGTTGCCTTTTAAATTGAAATTGTAATAATAAAATAAATCCAGTATTTAATATTTAATGCATACATGAAACCAGTGCTCATAAATAATAAATATTAAGAATTTCTTTTTAATTCTCCATGTTAGGACTGCTTGTAGGAAACCGCGCCCACTACGGCATGACGGTGCACGTTAAAAATGTTCTAATCTCCTCTGTCTTAAAGACGTTTGAAACACTATTGACTCTTATGACGTCACTTAATGACTTGTCATGTCCTCCATAAATGTAAAAGAAAAGCGGTACAACACTGTACAAAAGTCTTAACCCCGCCTGCAGACTTTCTGGTCTGTTTAATGTAGTTTTTAAGGGATAGTCCTCCAGGATTCATGAAGGACTTTTTTAGATGATCAGGTCAGTGATTCGTACTTCGCTGATGGAAAGGACGAGAGGGGAAACGAGGCTGGGGCTGAGGCTGTTTCTGTACATGAACACCCAGTTTTTGAACTGTACAGTATCTTTAGGCTTTTTTAGCCTCGAACAATAAACTATTTGTCCCCCTTCCTTTAACTGACATTTAATTTAATTTAATATAAAAAAAACAAGATTTCTGCACAGTACTGTATGTTAATGGTCCCCATGTAGGAGAGTGTGAGCGTCCGAACAGCGGTATGCTAGAGGGAAACCTCTTGATTCATGGTCTCAGGACCGCGCGTTACGGGCTGAACGTTTTCACAGAGTTCCACCCTTTTGTAAAAATGCCATGCTGTTTCTGATTTATGTCTGCAAGCAAACACAGGCTTGGCAGAGCCACTCTCAGTCTGTGGTCTGAAACACATTACACATATTGTGAGTGAAATATTAAGTGGAACCAGTTACGCAACAGGAAGAGAGGGACATGTTTGCAAGAGTCGTGAATTTACAGACATTTTGACACCTAATTAGGAATTCCACAGCTCTCCAAGTGTTTAACACTCTAACTTTAGCTTTTGCAATGTTGTGCACAATTTTAACGAGCAATGAAATTTCCTGGATTTGAAATAAAATATGCAGCTCTGTGTTGGTTTTCCCAAATTTACGCACAAATTTAACGAGCAATGAAAATTCCTGGATTTGATGTAAATATGCAGCTCTGTGTTGATTTTCCCAACGATGTAGGGACTGAATAAAGAAATTAAACAAAAGGTTTTCATTGAAATCTGTGGACCTGCTGTTTGTAGTCAAGCTAACCTCCACTTTTAAAATCATGCAGTGGATCAAAACATTTATATAACATTTATCAAAACAACAACAACAACAACAACAACCCTGCAATATTGTGATTTAAAGAGCCTTGAACAAGACACAAATTAAAGCTAATCCAAACATGGATTACTTCTTAAATTACTATTATTATTTTGAATAATAATAATAATAATAATAATAATAATAATAATAATACAGTAGGTGTTAACCTGGTGATTCAGTACATTCAGGTGGTCAGGTGACGTCATTTTATTGTCCCATAACATTACTGAGTCTAGACCTGAGTAACTGATCAACCCCAGATCATAACACTGTCTCCAGAGGCTTGTACAGTGGACACTATGCATGATGGGAGCATCGCTTCATGTCCTTCCCTTCTCACCCTGACACGCCCATCACTCTGGAATAGGGACAGTCTGGACTCTGTAAAACTGAAACTGAACCCTTTTTCTGATGAGTCTCACTAACAAGTGGTTTTCTTATGGAGACATGGCTGTTTAGTCCCAATCCTGTCAGTTCTCCTGACATTGTGTGTGTGTGTGTGTGTGTGTGTGTGTGTGTGTGTATGGTAATGCTCTTACTTTCACTATTAAACATAGTTCTGGTTTTTACAGTTGATTTTATTTTATTTTTTTTTACCATGCAACTTTAAGTGTTTAAGTGATCTCCATTTATAATATTTTTTCCAAACATATTTCTTCCACAGGTTTGGATAATGTCCTGGTAGTACTAACAAACAGGTATTGAGCTTCATATCTGACCATGTCCTACTTTCATGCATACAGTATGTCCCATTTGCATTTATTTTTTTTCTTTGCAAGATCACAGACCTGAAACACTGTTTTAAAATCTCTAGTTCATAGTCAAACTTTTTAAATAGTTTTAGAGAAGTGTTTTTCTCTTTTTATGTCTGTGCTGTATCCATTTACAAAAAAATAATCAGTTTAATCTGGATAATGTATTCATACTGGCAGATCCCTCGTTCCAATAACTCTGGAGATGAATATATACAGTACAGAAGGCTCAGCCGCAGTTTGCATAATTATTTCATTATTTAAATAATAATAATATTAAAACAAGGGAGTTTACGTGAATTGCACAGTTTTAATGCTTTAAAATCCCAACATTCAGCAAACAGCCTGGTTTATATCATCACTACAATCTAATACCGACCGGCATGATGATGGATGAGGTTTAGTCCCAGCCTCTAGTTGAAACTTTGCTCATCAGAAACATAAAACATCATCCGGGTACAAGGCGCACATTTAAGCCATCTAGACCAAACAATTAAAATGTTCCTAATATTTTTTGATCAGTTCTCCAAAGAAGTTATATAATGAATTATTTAAAAACAGCTCCGCAATTCTTCATTTAGTGGTGTAGAAATCTGTACCAAAACGTCCTCGCTACAGTGGAAAAAGTAAAAGCCTGGAACAACAACAGAAAAAGAAACCCACAAGAACTGGATGTGAAGCCATGCGGATAAAAAAAACATATTTTGATGGATATAATAAATATTAAAAATGTCAGTGTGCAGGACCAAGAAAACCCAAAGAGAACCTGGACACACTGTAGCTCTGATTTCTAAAGATAATCGTCCACTAGATTCAATCGAACATTTTTCAAAGTATAATGTAACCAAAGAGTGTACAGTATGTACAAATGTCTAACTTTTACATGAACTTTAAAATTTAAAAGACATCTGACAAAACACTCATTTGTAATGAAACTGATCAATTCTAAAGCTAATGTCTCAAACATTAGCTAGCAAATCAACGCACATGCTAATGGCTATTCATCATGATTCAGCTTTCTAGATAAACACAAACTATTGTTAGCATAATTAGATGAAGCTTTTGGTAAGATGCTAACCTTAAATTTGCACACAACACTGAAACTATTGTTTAATTTTGATTTACAACCAAATATGAAAAAACTAGCAGAGTGTGAGCGCTGCTAGCGCTGCAAAGACGGCAAACCACTGAGCCAGCTACAAATACTGGACAGTAGCTGTGATGATAAAAAGTAAATAAAGCATGCTAATGTACAGGAAACATATCTCCTTATTACACCGAGCTCACATTTCACAATGTTAACGTTTACACGAGCTGATCTCTTGTTCACGCTGATGATGTGAGCAAACGTGGTCATTTTCATTAATCTCTGATAAGTTAATAGTCTGACCAATTTTTTTTTCCTCAACAGAAAGAATGTGCATTGCTTAAGAAAGCATTGTATTAAAATAAAACTAGAAAACTAGTTCTTTATCTTTTAGAGCCTTTTACAACCTTTTATTTTCACTTTTAAAATTGATTGATTCACTTTTGCACATTTTCAGAAAGGTTTCCAAAAACTCTAGAGTTAGGTGTAATTTTATAGTCACTATATGAAGTATTCTTTGAAGGCCATAGATTTTAAACACATGCAGGCCATATTTAAAAGGTCCAAAATGATTCTTGACCCATTTTGGTGTCCACCTTCCATATAAAGTCATTGTTTCTGGTTCTTATCACAACTTAATCTTTTAATTGGATCCAACTGTTCTTCATTTTAGTATTTATTATTTAAACGCTTTGTTTCCTTGTTCAATCTTTGCAACATTTTGCACATCATTATATTATTATTATTACTTTTATGGTCTCCTAATGTCCAGTGTGTTCTGGGTTTGACCCTGTATACCTTCTAACTTTTCAGTCTCTGTGGGTTTCTGTGTTTTTGGACTCTACATCATTTCCTAATTAAACCAGGATTGGATCTAAAGTCCAGACTTGTTACTTGGGTCATGGTGACCTGAGATCTAACGACTATCTTAAAGACTTCAGTGATGGTTTAATCCTGGACACAACCATAACGCCAGCTGGATGGAATCTTTACACGAGCAGATAAATAAAGTGTACAAGGTGTATCAAGGAGGGGGTATCAAAAAGTTTCAAGATTTGCTTGTCACAAATCCGGTTTCCTTCATTCTCCCTGAGATGCTTTAAAACCTGGCAGTAGAAATTACTATTGGTGGTTTGGCCCATGTGAATGAGTTCCCCGTGCACAATGTCAAAAAAGGTAATGAGCATACACTCGGTCGAGTTGTGGACCTGCCTGGCCTTTTTCGGTCAGGGAGATGATGGGCTCTTCCACTGTGACGACTGTTGCATCGTATCAGGGACGTACCCGAACACCTACTGTAAGTTTGCTCTCTGGTAATGATCCTCGACATGTAGGATAGGTCATTCACAGCATGCTGATGTGCTGACGTTCTTGGCTGACCTCGATGCGATGTTCCTTCTGCTCCTGGGTCAGCAGTCTGGGGACGAACTTGGCAGGAACACAGCGCATGTTCAAATCACACGTGAGGATTGGCTGGAGTGTTTAATGGCAGATTGGTGATGTTGTGGTTTGTTCTTTCACAGTTGCTGAATGGTTTTGACATTTTCGGGGGTTGAGCTCATTGAAGGTCTTCCTAATCTCTTGTCGTCTTCTGGTGATTTTGAAGCCACTCAAAAAAGCTCGAATGTTACACCACCAGCAGATGAACTGAATAACATTGATTATCAGTTATATACCAGCAAACTAGTGACAGGATTATGGGCACCCAAGATTTGTCCAGTCCCATTCTAGAGAAAAGCTAAGAAAAGTCAATGCTGGCACCACAGTCTGCCACATATTGGGCTTGGCAGGCAAAAAGTACAAGGTTGTTAACCCGGCCTCCAAACTTCTCAGATCCTAATTCAATTGAGAAAAACCAAGTACGATCAATGGTGGCACCACCCCACAACCCAGAGGATCGGCTGCCAGCGTCCTGGTGCCAGGCACCACAGCACATCCAGAGCCCAAGTTATTACCATGTTTCCGAGCTGCTGCTCAGGGACGCAAAAAATAGTGATTTAATGGGTTTCATTGTGTTTCCAAATGGTAGCTCAGTGCACTTTGTTGTGCAGAATAACTTTTGATGGTTTCTTCGAATCATGAATGAAGTAGCTGTTTGTTCCATGTGGTGTTCATGAGTAACCAGTGATGGAAACTTCGAAGAACACAATGGAAAACCATTAAGCCGGGTCAGAACTAACGTTATTTTTGTCATGGACGTACAGAGAGTCGGACTGGTGCTGGATTAACCCCCATGAAGTTAAACTGAATCTGTTTTAACCACAGAGGTGTACTTTTAACTCTGTAGATGTTAATTAACCGAGTAATGTGCCCTGAGAAGCTAAGTTCATACATGGTTCAGGATCTGTGTGTGTGTGTGTGTGTGTGTGTGTGTGTGTGTGTGTGTGTGTGTGTGTGAGTGTGTGTGTGTGTGAGAGTGTGATTTACTTTTCTCCCCCTCTTTGACTCTGGTGATATGAGGGTATTGTCCAGCAACCGCTACATTCACGGCGGCTACAATGTAAGCGAGTGATTGAGGCCCGGCGTGATTGTGCCTGCTAGTTCCCACAGTGTGTGTAACTCACACGGGACACATTTACCGTGTCACAGCTCCGCTCCTCTATTGTTTGGAACACTCATAATGACAGACTTGGCCAAAACGAGAGTTAATGCCCGCGGCTCGACTCCGGATTTTCTGTGAGTGCTACTGAGAGATCGGTCCCATCTACAGGCCGCTCATACCAGACATAACTCGGCCCGGTGATTATACTCGTCATTCTGTACATCACGCTAGATTTAGGGGTTTGTATAGAGGCCATAATAGTTCCAAAGTCTAAATACCACAAGTATGACGTGTAGGTAAATAAAGAATAAATCTTAATGTCTTGGCGTGGTAGATAAGTCTCAGTCGGTATACTGTATGAGATTTATACTTTGTGTGTTAATATTTGTTACATGTTCGTTAAGCATCAAAATATATACAGCACTTTTGAAACTTCAGAAATGCTAAAAAATCATAAATACTGTACAAGAGCACAGATATATACTGTAGCTCGACCATATTCAGTATATATGAATCCGGCGTTATTCGGCCATAAATCATGGCTGTTGGATTGAGAACTCAACAACAAAATAGACACATTTATGATGCATTTATGAGACAAATAGATAATAGAAATAGCGAATTGTGTTAGAGTTCAGTCTCTAATAAAATGGCGGCTTCGTGGTACTACACTTAATTACCACAAATATGAAAAGTAAATCTAAAATCAGAACAAGAACGTTAATGCTGTATAAAAACACAACGATGAAGAAAAGTTTGGACTACGGTTCGGAAGGTCCCAGGTTCAAACCCCAGTACCACCAAGTAGTCTCTGTTGGGCCCCTGACTTTTAAAAAACAGTCGAACATTTTTATTGTTTTAATAATTATAACCATATTGTAAAGGTAAAAAAAAAAAAAAAAAAAAAATCACCAACAGTAAAGATCCTTTTCCATTCCCTTTATTTAAAGAAGAGTATTATATACACTGTTGTGAGAAAGTCTTGACATCTTTTTATTTGTCTCTCATATATTTTCAGACTAGTCCCTGAACCTAACCCGTTTCTGAGGATTGTTTTTTGTTTGTTGAGGCCACACAGTCATTCAAGTATGAAATAACATTTAACAGACCTGAACCAGTGAGAAACAGGTGCAGATGATGACAGATGATCAGACGGTGATTAATTACTGCTGATGCTGAGAGGTTGGAACAGACGAGAGGGGAAATGAGGTCGCTGCTGATTATTACTATGAATTATCCTTAGTCACATTGCAGCCTGTTGCAGTAAAACATTCGTTCTCCTTTCTTTAATTTAACATAAAGAAATGGGGGGGGGGCGACGGGGGGGACGGGGGGGGGAGGCGGTGGAGGTCAAGACTTTTGCACAGGACTGTATATTGATTTATACGCTGCTTAAGGTACTGTAGAAGAAAACTATGTAACATGTATTAGGAAATAAATATAAAAATCTTTATATATCTAAAATTCCAATATCTTTAAAAATATATGAATAATAATAATTATAATTTACGATTTATTTTTTCTTCGTATTTTTTTCTTTTTTTTATTTCATTTTGTCAATTTTTATCCTTTGTGTGTGTGTGTGACAAATAAAACGTGAACTGGAATATTAAACGGTATAAACATTATGGAAACTGAAAAAAACAAACAATGAAAGGTAATAATTCATTACACCAACATGTTTTCTTTATACTCTTCATCTCTAGAGTCTTTTCGCAGCATCAGAAGTGACCCGAGAAGATCAGTAGATAAAGAACCTGCAACAACTTGTTCTTGGGGTTCTTCCTGTGTTTTTCTATGTGTGTGTGTGTGTGTGTGTGTGTGTGTGTGAGAGAGAGAGAGTGCGAGCATCTTTTCTGCCAATTATTACACCTCTGTCAGACACCGGAGGAGGGATTTATCGCCGAGCTCGTGTTACCCGGCTGAGCCGCTGCACCAGCTGCTAAATGAGGCCCAGATCACTGATGCCAAGTCAGGGCCTCGGCTTTCAACAGCCGTGCGGGCGTTTCCTGGCAAGTGACCACTTTCATCCATCCAGACGAAGGGGTTTCAGCGAGAACAGAGACTCGGACGTCTGATAAAGAGGCCTCGCTGGGCCTGAGCAAACAAACAGCCACCTGATTTCTTAATGAATTAGACGGCTCGGGTGGTGCGCTGATAAGCTCCAGCAGCGCCATGTTGGGTTTGTTTGATCAGCTTGAGCACACATTCATAATAAACTCTTATCTGTGATATTAAAATAATAATAATAATAATCATCCTCATCTGCAATCATGTGCATTATTCCCATCTTTAGTTTACTCACTTTTCTAATGATCCAATGCATGAAAGAGAAAAAAAATAAATAAATCTTTGAATCAGTTACAAAAAAACAAAGACAGATAAAGAGCGTATCGTCTCCATAACTCATCCCCTGTAGTGTACTGTGATGAAAGCGGACCTTAACGCTGTTCTGAGAATAAATTATCAACCTGCATGAGAAAAAAGCCAAAAAAAAAAAAAAAGGGTCAAAGTTGACATTTCTGCTCAGTTTTCTCATGAACGCTTCACTTGCTGCCAGTCAGAACTTTAGACTTTGCTCCACTTTTGCATTAAGTCTTTTTTCAAACTAAAAGGAAAGAAATCTGAAAGTTTTTTTTGTTTTAATGTGTTATTATACGAGATATGATAAGAGCTGATAAAATGTTTAATGAGATCAGTCAGCAGGGCCGCCTGTTTACCCTGGACATCCTCGTACTTAATAAAAGAGCTTAAAAGCTGTTGTTTCTGCTCCATTAGCCTTACCCCCCCCCCCCCCCCTTAAAAAAAAAAACACACACAAAAAAACACAAACCCTCCAGGTTCCGCTTCGTATTAGTCGCGCCCTTGCACTTGGACTCTGGACTCGTGTTTGTTTCACGGCTTGATGATGGACTCGTGCTGGATTTTGGCTTTGTTCTGATGAATTTGATGAACCTTTCTCTCTCTCACACAAACACAAACACACACACACACACACCCCTGCACCATGTCACCCCTGGTCACTCCTGAGAAATCTCAGCATGGAGGAACAGGAAACACTCGAGCATCAGGAAGCCGGCTTACGTTCGAGGGGAAGCCGTGTTCCTGTTGTTGCGGGTTGTTGTCTCTCTAACTGTTTTGACATTTTTGACGACCCCACTTCGGATTTTACCTCCCTGAGGCTCACTGTTTACCTCACACACCACCACCAGGGACAAACATTTACACCACCAGGTTTGATCTTGTATGTATTTTTAATAAATAAATAATAAATTCACTAATTATTCGATTTTTTTAAATATTTGATGATATATATTTCTATATAAAATAATTAGTGAATTTAATCTTTTAAATTAAAAATACATAAGTGCAAAACAACAACAATTAAAAACAAATAAATAAATAATTTAATTAATAAATAAATTACTGATATTACTTATTTTACATTTTTACTAATTAATAAAATTACATTCTAATTTTTTTAAACTAAATATAAAAAAATATTAACATACCTAGTAAATTATATATGTGTTAAATAAAATACATTTATTATAACAAGCAAAAACAAATAAACACAATTAAGAATATTAAATTAAAGGAGATTAAAAATTATAAATATTTTTTTTCAATGACTAAGTATTTTTAAAACGTGAACCATGAAGAAAAGGTTTTTTGGTTGAATGCAAAAGTTTGTGCCCCCTGTGTGTTGGTAAAAACAAATTCATCCAGTTTTTCAAAACTTAGCTATTTCAGTTGATCTACGAAACAGGATGTTTTCTTTATTTTCATGTTATCTTCATTAGGTTGTGCTTTATGCCATTTTCAAAGAGCTAGGAAAGACAAACAGTAAAAGAAAAATCCCTTTCATCCATTTTTGAAACTCCTCTTTTAAGAAACCTCCATCAAACTGGACCTGCCTTTATTGTTTTGATGTAAGGGTGTGCAAACTTTTGCACCAGATTTACACCCAGTTCGTGTCACCCCACAAAATGAAAATCTATTTTGTCACTTTGCCCAGTTCTGGCCTCTGATGTCTCACTTCTAAGGACGGGAAATTAGCTTAGCTCAGCAGCCTCATTAATCTGATGCACCTTGATGTCTTTGTTGATGCACGACAGGAAGTTGGTTTACGTCAGAGGTGTCTTTTAAACTCGTCGAAGATAAACAGCACGACGGTTTCCTTTCTTCTTCTTGAGTGATGGATCTGTAACGGTTTGACGGCTTCACCTGTTGACTCGACTCCGCGTGGTTTTTGTACGGTCGGTCAACGTGAGGTCAGCAGGTGGCATGAAGTCTACAGCAGCAGCAGGAAATGATCTACTACGTTATTAAATATGTTAGCATTTCTATAGCAACGAGTGTATGTTCACAGTGGAGGCTTCGCTTACATTAACAGATCATATGGCGATGTTTTCAGTAATGACAAACGCGTTAGTGAGAAATTAAGGGAAGGAGTGTTCAGTGTCAGAGGTAAAGATCAAAGAGTTTGTTCTTCTTTGAAGTTTCTTAAAAAACTATTTATGTATTTATTTATTTGTTTATAACTGCTGAAATTTAAGCAAGAATTTGGTACAGGACCTTACTGAAAATGAATAAAATAAAAGCATGATGTCATTGTTTAACTAAGCAATATCACCCGCTGTTGTGATAAATATCAGCACGCCTGTGACGGAGTCGTAGGCATGAGGGCACTGCCTAAGTAGTGAAGATATCACAGCTGTGCTGATGTTGAGTATAACAGCACAACCTCGAGTGTGATATTGTTTTTCTACAACAGTTCCACAAAAATCATTTATTCTAAACAGATTTGTATTTGTTTTTCCATTTAACCAGTTATTTTGCTCCTTCAACTCAAATCCTTCTGCACCTGGAAGCAGGCGGAGGGAGCGGATAGCGCTGTCCCTCCGAGTGTGTTACGCCGCCCCTCTACGGTGCGTGAGCGAGCAGTTCGAAAAAATGGTCGGTGACGTCACATGGATCGGAGGAAACGCATGGGTCGGGCTGCGGCCCCTCCGGACTGATTGGCGGTAAAAGCTTAATGTGGGAGCCTCCAGTGACTGGCTGGAGTTGGACACGACTGAATTAGGGGAGAAAATTGGAAAAAGGGAGATAAATAAAATTTAAAAAAGAATATAAGCTCCAATAACTTCCGGGGTCGAATCCCAAACAGCATTAAATGAAAATCTAGTGCGGTATGTAGGTTGTTCAATCCCTTGTCCCACACACCAAGTAGTGCCCTTGATCAGGGGTTAGAGAGGGATTTGGGATTCAGCCTTGTGTTAAACTCTAGTTAGCTTCGTAGCTGGCATTAGCCAAAAACAAAACCTGGACGGTTCAGAGGTGATTCAGAACGACTTAGAAGTGATTACTGCAGATAGTGTGACTATCGACTGTGTGTGCTTTAAGACGACATAACGTTATCAGATGTGTGTTCTTAGTAAGATTTTACTTTTTTATGCTGATTGAACTTTGGGGTTATAACATTAACTCCATTACTCCATGCTAAGGTTAATTATTTTATTATTATTCCACAATAATTTAGGATAAGTAATGTTTAATTATCAATGACACGAGAACCTCACAGGTTGCCCAGACCTTTAATAAGTGAAAGAGAAATCAAATTTTTAATACAAGCAAAAGTAATTCTTCCTGCTGACGTTTCACAGTAACAGAGCGCCGTGTTTCCTTCGTGTCGCTCGGTTATAATGATCTGGTCTCTGCTCTAATGATGACGGTCTCCATATAAAATCCTTATTATTATTATTAATATTGGTGCAGCAGTGTGTTTCTGCGGTCAGGCGAGGCGTTCAGTGATGTGTATCAGGACGCCGCTGGAATGGATATAACAAGACAAGTACACGCTGTCGCATTAAACATGTACCAGCACTCACGAGCAGCTTCAGGTCACGCCAGGGCGGATCAGGTGTCCTGTTAGCAAAAGTTGGAGAAGCTATAAACCTGAGCCTGATGGCTGACGTCAGGAATAATGCACACACACACACACACACACACACACACACACACACACACACACACACACACTCTCTCGCTAGATATCATTCTTCGGTTTTGCAAAAGAGTGCTGTTTATTAGCATGCTTAAAAGTTTTTACCCTCTTTGACATTGCACTTGATTTGTTTCAACGATTATGCAATTATTTTGTAAGTTATGTAAGTAAGGAATGAAAATATTTTTACAGAACTGTAAAAGATTACAATACCATGCAAAGTGTCTAATTAATAACTGAGAAGTAATAAAAGCCCAAAAGTGTTAAAAGTGCACATTTGTATCATGTTTAGAAACACATTGTATCGCGATTGCGGTTTTAACCGCTGCTATTTATCATTGATAATTAAGGGGACATCTGTACAAACTGACCTGCAATTATTATTTGTGACTTAAGATTGCGTAAACTTTTACACTGTAATATTTCTGACATTTACAGTATATTTAGATTTAGTTTAGTATCAGGATAACGATAAAGCCGATTTAATACTATATATTGCATTAACGTGAAAAGATATTTAATTACAAAATTGCATTAATATTACGAGATGGTATTAAATTGTAATATTAATATATTAATATTAATATTGGTAATAGATATTAATTCATTCTGTAACAAGGTGACAGACTCAGGAGGTCTGTGCGGGTTCCTGATCAGAGGATTCGTTTTAGACACAAAGCAGCAGGTAAGTTTTTGGTAACATTTTAATGCTTAATAAAAAACACAAGATGGCACACGGCAACATTAATGTAAGTTCAACGTTAACATCACTTCTAAAGCTCGAACATACAGTATAATTTGTGAAAAGGAAAAATGTTAAGAAAGAGCAAAACAAGAGAAAAAGATCTGTCTCAACATGTCATGATCTCAGAGTAAGCAGAGGATTTTATTTCACTTTTTTTTTTAAATGCCCTTTTCTACAATATGTTTAAACTCCGTGAGAAACTCATGAAAATCAGCTCCGTATAGTTACGAAGGATATTTGGGATTTTGTAAACTCCCCACTTTCACCTCCAGCTTGCTCATTGGAGACACAATTAACTTATAATTTTATATTTAGATTTCTGTACAGCTGCTTTTTGATAATGTGTATTGATAAATGTGATGCAAAAAATAATTATACCCTTTTTCTGAAATTAATATTTCCCTTTGTTGTGTTGGCTGGTGATTTATTGAATTTTTTTAAATGCATGATTAATATATTTTTTTTCTCTATTTAAATAAACTAATTAATGGATTGATTTTAGTTTATTTCTATCTATATATCTTTTTATATATTTGTAAGTAATCAATACATTAATTACCTAATTAATCTATAAATTAGTTTGCTGTTGGTAGTGTAGGTAATTTCCATTTTATTATTATTATTATTATTATTATTATTATTGTTAATGTTGATGTTATTATTGTTGTTGTTGATTTGTAATAAAACACAACAACACTTGCTGCCAACGTGACCCACATGTTCATTAATCATCTTCAAGTCATATTTATATTCTTTATAAACACATGTGAATTATTCTAAGTTGTTTTTATTTATGACTTAAAGACTTTATAATAAGTACAGGACAGCTGAAGTAGGCTGAAAGTGTGTGTTCTCGGCCTATAACACCTGCGGATGCTGAAAGGAGACTTACACACTTCTTCTTGACAACAAATGTAAAGGACAGTGAATAAATTATTCTATTAATTCTACATAACGATTAAGCATTATTTTTAGCCCCCCCTGGCTTACATAACTGTCCCACTCTTCAGTACTGTCCATTTAAAGTGTTTTTTAATCCACCGCTCCGTGTTAGAAAACAAACACGTGCTCGGTAAGCGGGAGGCAGGTGTGAAATTTCACACCATGAGTGAGCATCTTCCCAGCAGAGATGTAACGCATTGTGTAACACGACCTGGCGATTTCATTTTCGTCCCCGTGTTATGCCGGCTGCGCCAGTCTTTTGGATTTGGTTGCCACGAGGTTGCGGCTGATTTGCCTGATAAGTCGCTGATAATATTTAAGATACACAGTTCCCCTGGTAGTCCTACTACCAAAATGGCGTAACAAGATGTTCACATAGGTGCCTGTGTGTGTCTGTGTGTGTGTGTGTACTGTATATATATACACCTAGTGTATGTGTAATCTGAAGCGCCCGTGAAATCCGATCAGGCTCGCCCCAACACCACGGTTAATTATTCAAAGTGATTTGGCTGAAAACCTGATCGGCTTTAAGGACCCAGCAGGCAGCGTGAGCACCAGAGCTTGCCGTGAAACAGTGATGTGGACGGTGGCATGTTTTCGAGCGTTTCGATGTTTTCGTAACCGGAGAACCGGCTCTGTTTGGGAGGTATGTTTTCCTAAGCATGAAAACAACAAATTCATTACAGATGAGGAAAACATATCCAGACCCTGGATCCACCGCGACCCTGAATGGGATAAAGAAATGAGTGTTACAAGTGGACCGAATAACAAGAGACAAATGTTTAATTCCAGACAGGTTCTGGGTATTAATAAGAAAACAATGAACAAGCATTTATCCAGACCCTTTACCCAGGTAATATACATACACACTCAGCAGAAAAGGGGTTCCACTTGGGCATCTTTAAAGGTCAGGATCAATCTGATGGTCAGAAGTACATCATGAAGATCTCCAAGTCAAGGTTTGAAATCCCATTGAACTCTACACTTCAACTCTACACTTTTGGTTTGGTTTAAGGTTGTTCAGGTATTGAGCTTCAAGAGATTTCTTTAAGGATTTATACAGAACCCAATGACGGATCTCTTTGCTGTCACAAAACGTTCAAGAGATTTGGCGAATATTTGATTGCAGGTATAAAATTAATGTCCTTTAGTGCAAAATTTTACTCAAGAAAAACAAAATAAAATCAGGACATTTTTGTCTTTGAGCTTTTGTCATATCAGCACTGGCTTCATCCAATTCTATTGTCACTATGACAAACTCCAACTCCAACAATGCACCATGAACAAAAACATGGCCACCACAGACTACAGCACACATTAAGTTCAGAGCATGCGATTAAACACATCTGCTCCATATTAGCATGCCACCTATTTAAGCAGACACACAGAGCTCACTTACCTTGCCAAGTATTAGCTCAGTGAACTTTTAAAAAAAGAAACTTTGTTTATTATCTCTGCACTTTTCCTGTTTTTCTCTTCTTTTGGATTATTGTCTGCTCATCGCTTGACCTCTGCCGGTTTCTCTTCGAATTTGTGTGAACCGTATGTTTTAATAAAAATGCTTAACTGCAACTGCATCTGCCTTTGATCTAATAGAATACTTGGCCATCAACATGGACACAGCGGATACATGAACAAGGCTAAAAGCTGGGTCCTCTCTGGTCATCCTCCAAGCCTTCACCAGATCATCGCAACAAACGTATTTCCTGTCCAGATAAATCATTTGGAGAAACTGAACTCTGCAAAGGCCTCCTTCTCCAGTGTTATATCATGGCCCATGGCAAGTTGATATCCTTGTATCATCATCTTCTGGAACTCTTTCAATAAGTCTCCGATCGTTCTCCTGAAGAAAATGAGATTGGGACTGCGATTCTTGGTGCAAGGGAATAGAACCCAAGCACACTATGAACTGGGGTTCAGTACTTTAACTAGAGGAAGTCTGGGTTGAAAGGCAGATTTCGAATGATGGCTAAACCCTAGTGTGTTTACTGGACTTGCATGCCGTGATGATCTACTGTAGCTTCATTAGACTTTCTCACTGACTAAGCTATTTATCCAGATCAACTGCTTTGTAACTGAGATCTGCACAATGGGCATAATAGCGTCACGCCAGAATCAGACCAGACCAGGTTAAGTGTTGCCAAATGGGAAAGAAAAAAGGTAGAAAGGAAAGGCTTTGTTTCTACTGTGTTCAACTACAACAAATGTCTCACTTTACCTTGACTACTTTAATGCGATGATCTCAGCACAGAACCCCATAGTGAGTTCTTTCCACCTCATGCACAATTAATCTTTCATGCTTCAATTACAGATCAGGTACTCAGGCCACATTTTTATTTAAAATCCTGCCAGACTCAGAGGTGATTGGCAACTTCACGGACCAAGACCTTCCCAAAAAGTTCCCACTATCCCATTGAAATATTTACATTTAAAGATCCAGAGCAACTCACAGAAGTCTCTATTAATAAATACATTCTTATATGGGTGCACTGGGTTATTGATACTAAGAGTATTATCAGTGAAACCCCTGCAAGGAGGGTAGTTTTTTTTTTAACCCAGTTACTTAAAGGAAAGGTAGAACCTTTCTACCACTTACTCTAGGTGCCAAAACAAATTAGTGTGTAGACGCATGTCTTCCTTGCACCTTCAGAGATGGTGGGACCAGTCGAGCATTGTTAGAGAATTCGGGTTTGAAATAAGTAGGGTCTGGTCCGTTTTTGGCTTTGTAGGCAAGCATCAGTGCTTTAAATCTGATGCGGTCAGCTACAGGAAGCCAATGGAGGAAGCAAAGTGGTGGGGAGGTGTGGGAAAATTTAGGACGATCGAAAACAAGTTGTGCAGCTGCATTCTGAAGCAGTCGTGGTGATCAAATAGCACACAGAGGTAGACCTGCCAAGAGCAAACTGCAGTAGTCCAGGTGCTTATCTGAGCCATAGATAGTGGACATATAGGAGCTGGTACAGTAACACACTCTACACCACTCTAACCCTCCAAGTCGAGTGCATCACATCAGGAAACAATTTCCTTCCTAGTCACCATCAACATCAAGCACCCTGTTGTTCTCAGCTACCCATGAATGCAATTACAAGATCGACAGATCATCTGGCGAGACTTTGTATTCCAAAGTTACTTCTGGCAACCATTTCTGTAGAGCGTCCCAGAACAAAGGATTCAGTAAGAACAAAGCAAGTGGTCTGCCACCGCATAGAGACTATCACTGCGCAAATCACTCAATACAACAATTTTAATCATGATTATGGTCATTGTAGACTGATTTTCCAAGTCATTATATTTCACTCCACTGGTCTGTCCACATCATTTGCTGCGCTCTTGTATAGCCATGCACTGTATATTATTACTTTGGCATCCCTGAAGACAAAGTAAGTGATTGAGGCACACAGTCTGTACTGTATATCTTATTTATTACTGGGAAAAATGAGCATCAGGTGAGAACCTATGAAGCACGCCAAAGGTAAGGTCTAGCAGATGAGTAAGGACATTGGGCATTCCTAAAGGTGTAATAAGGATCAGGGAGAAGTTTACCCAGAACTGTTTACACGATTCTGGTACTTACCCTTCCCCAGTGTGTCCTTGGCTAGAAGCCCAATTCTCTCCCAGGTCGAATTAAGCACAAAGCCCACAGCGTCTCTGGTGGTGGATGGACAGTTGAACGGCAGTGGGTGGAAAATAGAGCACGATCTTCATACCTTTACTTCACCATAGTACAATGGAACAAGGAAAAGATGGTCGGAGAGATATGAAGTATAATTTATGCATTTATATACTACCTAAAACTTAAACACCTCTCCTGTTAGACTGAACTTCCAGCCTCCGAACACTGTAGACCAATCCCTGCTATCCGTTATCACCCAGATGAGTCTGGTTCCTCTCAAGGTTTCTTCTTATTGCCATCTCAGGGAGTTTGTCCCTCAGCACTGTCACCCTCGGCTTGTTCATCAGAGACCTGATCATTATAATTTAAATACATTTTCTCACACATTTCTTATTCGTTTCAATAGTTTTTTTTTTTTTTTTAACCTGTAAAGCTGCTTTGCTTTGGACAATAAGCATTGTAAAGAATACAAACAAAATGAAATTAAATTTAATTAAAACAAAAAATGAACAGTGCTCCTCCTATCCACATCTGTCCTCATATCCAATTAAAATATATAATCCGTTTATTTAGAATACTGCTTCTTAATTTGGGTACATCCCTACTGTCCTTTGCTGCATGTCGCCTTTTAGTTAACAGAACAGAAAGAGAACAGAAAAGGGTGAAAGGGTGTGTGTGTGTGTGGGGTTCAGATCGTAGGCGTTTGACCATCTGCTCTGGTTTTCCAAATATAGAGCTCCTCTTTCCCCAGCACAGGCCTCAATTTCATCACCCACAGTGCGCCAGGGGCACCCCAGACTAAACTTCCTTCTGCCTCAGGACAGGGTAGGGATGAAGAGAAGAGACAAGGGGAGGGCAAAGAATGGAACAGGGCAAAGGAGAGGACAGGTGACTGGACTTGGGACAGGTTGGGGTTGGGGGAACAGTTGGGTTCTTCCCCTAGAGCAGTGCTGAGAGTGTTAAAGTGGCAATTTGTCCGAAAGTGCTATCCTGCCGCGCGCTGTTCCCCGCTCTCCCACTGACTCTCAATTACTTAGTTCAACAGAGCAAATGTTGGTACAGTGTATGTCTGTTGCCAGGGCAGATGCCCCCTGAGTCTCCAGACGGCTTTTGATGCCAATAGCCAAATGGCATCTGTTCAGCTTCCAGTAGCACATCGGGGTGTTCGACAATCAGACTCATGTCTTCCTCACATTTAAAGCTGAGTTACACATGTGATTTTTCTTACACTTGAGCTAATTACAATTATTAATTGGTACATTTGTATACAGTTAATTCCAGAACCACTGAAAGAAAATGGGCAAAATGTATTGGAGAGTTAAATCAATATTTTTAATATCGCCATTCCAACTAATTGAAGAAACTATTCTTAAAACAGAAACTTTAAACATTTCGCCACCAAATTACATTGTGGTATATACTTTCCCTGCTTAAGAACCATCCAACCATTGACCCTAATGGCTTCCCATTATCTCAGCAGTTAAGTTAGATAATAAGATGTCTAGATAAAATTTTTAATAATTGATTGACACGCTAATATATACGCATAAAACAGGGGTCTCCAAATCCAGGCCTGGAGGGCCAGTGACCAGCACAGTTGGTAATTCACCAACACCTAAACACACCCACTTAACCTAGTAATTACCAGATTAGTTAAATCAGCCGTGTTTGAGAGGAAAAATCACCAACCTGTGTTGGACACTGGCCCTCCAGGACTGGATTTGGAGACCCCTGGCATAGAACAACAGATAGAAAAGGGCCTTTTGGCAGAACCCTGAAAAGTTCCAACAAATCCAAAAACTAAGTGTTCCAAGTAGAACTCTTAATTGGCGAAGAAAACTTAACTATCCAATCGACAGACAGGGACCTACTGTAGACCTAGACCTAGGTTTCTATGTAGGACACTACAACAGTTTTTTTTTTTTTTTTTTTAAATCTGAAAGTGAAGTAGTTATCCAGTGATCCCCTAAAGAACCCTTGAAAAGATGCAGGAAAGTGTCGATAGAATGAAAACAGGTTGCATTCACTCTTTGAGGTTTTCAACGTTGTTCCTCTGGGGGCTTTTAAGGTAGCTTAAATGTAGAACATTACAATGGAGTGCTTGTTAAGCTAAAAGTGCTTCAAGTAGAACCGTTTTAGCAAACCATAAGTACCACTAATTATGCAATAAATCCTTATGGAAGCATTTTGAAGAGTGAAGAGCGAAAACCAATTAGAAAGATGGCTTACATACTGTACACTCTTCGAGATGGTTGAGTTGTTTCTCTGTGATAAAAGGTTCTGTGTACAACAATACAACTTAGTGTTACTCAGTCTGATCAATAAAAAATCTTTTTAAAGTTTGAAAAACCTTTGAGGAACCTTAAATATTTGAAGGTCGTACAAAGTACTAAGGCAAGTTGTTATACTTCTGAGGTTCTTTGGTTGATGGAGCACACCATGAACGTTCTGTATGGAGCTTTAGATTGTCATGGCAGTCAAGTCTTTTTGCAGCTAGTGCTAGTGTTTAGTTTCCCAATCTGACCTGGTGAGGGAATTCCAGTTTAGATCTGCTATACTGTACTACAGTATGAGTGAGAACATGAACTACCTTGTTTTAACAGATTTTCCACAACATTAAATCGTAACTACGAAGAGATAAAAATGATGGAATCTTTAACTTTAATAAGTATAAGAGGCGCATGCAGTTGTACAGTATGAATCAGTGCAGAATAACAAATGATTGTTTTATATGATCGGAAAAATATATTACATTTAAAATTTGCAAACCATGCATTTATTCCCCCGTAGCATGTTTTATTATATTAATATTCTGACAGTAAAATAAAAAAGCAGAACTCCTGCTCAGCTCTGGGAACAGATCCATGCAGCGCTGTTTGATGGGACGTGGTAAGCGAAAACGAAACGCAATCATCATCTCGGTGTTATAAAAGCGTAAAATATAACGGGTTGTAAAAGCCAGCGATGAGGCGGTGATGCGGGGGTAATGAAACACGTGTTTAACTTTCCATCAAGGACGCAATTCAGACAAAATGGTGTCGCAACCTTGTCTCCGTTGCCATCCATTAAGTGTGGGAGAAGAGCACACGGGTCGTATAAAGCTTATGAGGCTTCGCAGGAGAAAGCCATTCTGACCGATAAAAAGACAATAAATGAAATGAGGCATGTCTGCATCGCGGACCTTATGTCACGGCGATGCATTATGCTTTTACGCCTCATCGGCACAGCTGTAAAACAAAACAAACAAACATCTTTTGCTGGCATTATTCCTTTGATTTAGGCAAGTATATTTAATGATTTCAGACAGCGAGAACACAATGTGTCCCTTTTTTTTTCAGTGTCTCATTACTGGCTTCCTCCCACATGCTTGCCGGTTCATAATGAGAGAGGGGAAAAAGCAGAACATTTATTAAAGTGATAAAAGTAATATTTTATCCTTTTACATTGAATGTAATATGTAAAATAAAGTAATATTTATAAAGCAACATGAGACCTTTATAAGCCCTTTATGACAACTGATTTACTGGAATAAATACTGTATGCACCTCTGTTAGATAGCCAGCCAGCCAGCCAGCCAGCCAGCCAGCCAGACAGACAGACAGACAGACAGACAGATGGATAGTTAGATGGATAGACAGACCTTACTTATACCTATGACATAAGCATGTCATAAACCCGTCATAGCAGGTATGAAGGATTATCCCAGGATTGCTCTCATCGATTTTGATTTCCTCTTCTTCACTTGACATAACACCCGTTTTGACAACTGACTATAATGGTTATAATGCGTTGAAGCATGCTGCGATATGTACAGTACAGCTAAGTGTTGATTAGAAAATGAAATGTGACGGCTAAAGTCATTTCTTTTCTTCTGATTCACAGTTTTCGATGTAAAATCAATCTACTGTATGTAGAAAACAGTAAATCCTAAAAAAAAAAGACTTCAGGAGGGTTTTCACAGACATGGTGATGTATAATCTGTAACTCGCACTCGCTGTGGTTTTATTGTTGTTTACCGTCGTGATTTATTAATACACTACGAAAAACCATGAAAAAGAGTCAGTCACCTGATCCTCTTCCACGCTACGCTGCAAGTGCATTACTTCTGCGGAACACCGTCTGCATTCTTTCATCGTGCTTGGCTTTAATCTGTACAAGACATTTTAATCAAGTTTAGAGTAAACTATGCGGTGCTGTGTGTTTATCCAGCATGCAAAGGAATCCGAAGCATCCGCCCTTAAGTTTGTTTCCAATTTTCGAGCCAAAAAGCACTAAAACAAAGACCGAAAGGGAAAACAAGGCCATGCTGAAGGCAAACAATTCCTGTTACATGGCACCGGTTCTCCTGACTCGCTGACCGGTTCGCTTTACAGATCTCGAGATCATCTTCCGCTGATGTTTAATGGAGACGAGAGCTCAGCACTTTTCCCCGACACATTTTGTCACGCTCGTTATCACTTGTAATTAAGTGCTCCTGTCGTCCTCGAGGGAGAGACGCTCATCACATTCCATTAACACCGCCCGGAACCTGACGCTGGCCCGGGTGTGTGTGTAAGACGGCCTCAGGTGGGATCATTAGGCCCCGCGCTCAGCCCCGCTCGCTAATCCGCTATAGACACGCAGGACGAGGACGAGGACGATCAGGTTATAAGAAGACACTGTGGATTTTATTATCTGTCTCTTTTTTCCCTGCAAAGCTGAACTGGAAATTAAAATCGCTGCCTTTAGTTCCAGTTGGTTGTGTTCATAAAGAGGGAGCAGGAAGTACCTAATAATAAAAAAAAACAAAACATCAATGACAGGAAGTGATGCATTGTGTGAGCGATTCTGCTTCGTGTGCATGTGTAATACCTGATACGTTTTCAACAGATGATGTAGAAGTTGGATCTTTTGTTGGACTGAAACAGCTCGTTCCTCACTTCCGGTAAAGATTTTGATAATAAACTCAATCACATTAATTAATCAATTATTTAATTGATTGATTATTTAATTAATAAATAAAATTCAAGAACTACATATTGAAAATAATACATGTTTGTAAATATTATATTAGATAAAGGGGCAGCACGGGGGTGTGGTGGTTAGCACTGTGGTCTTGCACCTCCAGGGACGAGGGTTCTCCCCTTGCTTGGTGTACCCCACCCTTTGCACCAAGACCCACGGGATAGGCTGCAGGCCTCCCGTACCCCGGCACACGATAAATGGAATAGTAAATTAATTAGAAACTTCAAAAGGAACAATCAAAGGACATTTAAGATGCAGGAGACAAACTGCCCTCGATTTTTCTGTAGTGAACCTGTCCAGGTAACAAAACAACAAAAAATTTGTATTTTGTCCTTGTCCTCTTGTTGTATTTCCCGAAGTTTAAACAAGCCAATTATATTTTCTCTTTAATGTGGCTTTAAAGAAGAAAAGCAGCTTAGAAATAAAACTTTTTTTTGGCAGCTCCTGTCAAAGGGGTCGCCACAGAGGACCATCCAATGCACACGACACAGGTTCTACACCAGATGATTCCTGGAAGCAACCCTCATATTTTTTAACTTCAACTTTTTACGCAGTAGCTGGGTAGAACAGGGTGTGGCAACCGTTTGACCGCAGGGCTCGAACCTGGATCCTCAGATCAACAGTCTACTGTAGAGCCGCCATAGCCGCATGAGCCACCACCGCCCTGTTTCAGGCAGCTCAGAAGTAGTAGCTTACTGAAACATGAAAAATGCATTATCTGAGGAGTATTTCAGCTGGAGCATTAACACACACACACTCTTGGGAAGCTCTAAGACCTGTGTTCACTTGTTCAAGGAACAGTAAAATATGCAACCTTTAAAGGTCTGTTAGATCTAAGGTTCTTTCAGATGCTCTGCATCAGCATTTTTTATTTTTTTTTGATGTGGCGCAGGTTTTATCACCGTCCCAATCTATCTGGGCTCGGGATCAGCACTGGTGGATCAATGCTTCATACAGCGTCACAGTCAGTGGCTGGGGTTGGTTCCGTGACCGGTATTTAAACCTAGGTCATGATGATGAGATGAATATTTATAATAGTTTTTGTTTAAAGGTTTGAAGAAAAAAGAAGGTCTTAGACAGGCAACTGCCGAAAGACGAAGGACGTGTAGCATTTCTAACCCTGTTTGTTGAACAGTTAAGGGGTTCTTATCTTCTTAAAAGGGGTTTTCTTTAATGGCTTTTGATAGAAACCAACATTGATGGTTCCCTTAGACAGACAACTGGAGAACATGTCAATCACAAACTCCAGATAAGAACTTGTCACATACCCGACATTTAGTGAAAGTGTCCTGCTGCTTGGTGCAAAAATTAGTTCTTTAAAAGGTTTTCGCAGGGTTCACTGTTGTGGTTCACAAAAGCTTTTAAAAGTTCAAAGGTTAAACAGATAATTATTTACATTGAGAAAATAATAAATGTTTTTCTTTGCTTCTAAACCAGTTATAAATCAATAGGAAAACTCTTTATTACAAACTTCTTTGTATGGAAATACTCAACTCTATAAGATCCTCGGATTAGACTGTAAGGTTCTACAGAGGGATTCAAGATTTCAGGATTTCAGAATTCAGGATTTTAACCTTTTAAATACATTAAATTCATAGAATGTAAAGTAGGAATGGAGTTTGCTTTGCTTAGTCTCATGCAGTCATCATCATCATCATCATCATCATCAAACTACCCTCTGACATATCACTGTCTTGCCTGTTTCGTATCAGACGCAGATGGTTCCTTTCTCATATCTGGCTGTTTGTGATGAGAAGGAAAAACCACCCGGACTGCACTTAAAATCATTCAGCTCTTCCAAGAAGCAATAAACAGTGAAAAATGACTGCATGTGCAAACGCAGTCTGGGAAAACCCAACAGAAAACAGCCAAACATGATGAGAAATCAGGTTCGGACCAACGATTCCAGCCAATAATATACTTCACTCACTCAACTTAAAAAAAAACATAAAAACATTTTATTAAAACAATGTGGAAATGTTTTTATTTAGGCTACTTTCTAAGCTTGCCTTGGCGTCAGATCATTTGAGTAAAAAAAAAAAAAAGACAGTCTGAGTAAGCATGTCTAAAGCTTCACTAGGTCAATGTAACTTTCTCATGATTGGTCAAGAGAAAAGCCTAATAAATGAATAAACAAATCCGGGTCCGAGAGCACCCGAGGTGGTATGGGCTTCTAAGTAAACGCCAAGCATGGGGTGTGATGGGTTTTTTTGGATTGCCAAAGAAGGAAGCAGGTGTAACGGTGCAGACATGCTACGAGTTTTGAGATTAAGATTCAGATCAAGTTAGGAAGCTGGGGTCAGAGCGCAGGGTCAGCTAGAATACAGCAACACTGGAGCAGATAGGATTAAGGGCCTTGCTCAAAAGCTTAAAAGCTTGAACCTCCAACCTTCTGATCAGTCACTTAACTGTTTGAGCCATTAGTGGATCAAAACCAAACAGAGGATAGTTTTGATTGCTGAACCTCTGGGTTATGGGCCCAGCACGCTTCCACTGTCTCACTCTGTTTGTTCACCACTGGAACCCACAATCCCCTGGATTAGGAGGACAGTGCCTTATCCATTAGGCTGGTGGAGCTTTGGGGAAAAACAAAACAAAATGAGGAAATCAATACATGATTTGACACACAATGTTTTAGCGAATTCATTTATTTGGCACCAGCTGTTCGCCGCTCTCCCCGGGAGATTTTTATTAGCACGGAAGTCAAGATCTTTAAACAAAAATGTATGTAGACATAAATTAGACAGCACCTTTTTCTTCTGATACTTCTGACCACAAGGAGGTGAAAAGTTTTTTGCAATGCATCTGTACTGATGATGTTCACACTGAGGCGATTTCCTCCTTGAGAGGTCAATTTCTAATAAACTACTGACCTCATACAGCTCTAAATTAAAAAAAAAAAAACAGTATGGCAACTGGTGTCTCGTCTGGTTCTGTTCTGCTCTATCTTCTGTTGTTAAAGACTGCAGGATGTGTTAGAGAATAGAGACCTATTGGGGATGTCTTCAGGGCCTATTAAAGGTCCCATACTGTATTTCCTACGTACTTCCTTAAGTTAAAACTCCTCCGAATACGTTGTCTTTCAGTGTTGCTCCTGAGACACACCCGTCCAGAGAACAGCGAAGCTGAGAATCAAGCCGGGGGAGGTGCTCTTCATATATGAGGTCATATTGGGCAGGAAGTCTGATTTGTTTATTTACACCCTGGTCAATACAAAAACTTTACAAAAAAAATACTTTTTCTTTCTCATTTTTTGGGGGGGTTTACATGCACACTGGAGCCTCATCAAAGATGAATGTCCAAACATGAGTAAAAAAAGGAACTTTTGCTAGACTTTAATAGCTGCCCTTTAAATCACTAAGAAACGTTAACCAGTAAGATGCTAATTTCCTAATCGTCACAATGACGTCACCTAAACACCTTTGAGTTCTGAGTTTTAAAGACTGACGATGGAAGGCTAGTATGACCACTGGATAGTTTCAAAGTCTTCTTTTAATCTAAAATAAATATAAAATTTCATATCTGGGGACATTTATAGCGGTCTAGACGTTTGAGTCACCCTGTATATTTGCTTAATCCATTTTTTTCCTTAATATTTTGAGGACATTTTCCGTCCTAAATGTCTTTTTCCCGCTTGGTTTGTTTGCTGCAGATCAAACCAATTTTTTAATTTAATCTGAAATCAACAGTGTGCACATGTTTTAAAAATGTTTTCGATGCTAAAATTTTATTTCTTGCCAAGTAATGTGATTAGTTTTCCCAGACGCTTCATCCCGGCTGATGTATTTCTATCTCTGGAAGAGGAAGGGCTCTCCTTGAGATGAAGTGCCCAGGGTGGAGTTTAAATTAAAATCAGGAGTGCGAGTCTCCCACACAGTGAAGATAAGGAGGAGTGTGAGCGAGACGGACTTTCCGTGTAGTTATTACTCAATTAGTGCTGCATCCTGCTGGATTTCCGTCTGTCCCTAACGACGTGTTTTTTGACTCGTCTACAGCGGTGCGATATTCGATACGCTTGTGAACGCAGGTCAACCGCACGTATTATTTTAACTGCACTTGAAATAATATTAAATATTTTTTTTTCTTTACGTGCCGCTTGTGCGCTCTCGTCTCCAGATGTTCCTCTCGTCTCCAGATGTTCCTGTCGTCAGACTTTCGCCTCGATCGATTAATACAAGAACAACACTTCTTGCTAGAATTCCCATTGCAGCTGATTTTTTCTCTGCCTCAGTCAGTGACCTGTTCTCCAGAAAGCTGTTTAACAATGCAACATTGCATATTTCCCCAGACTGATCGTTTTTTCCCTGTTATCTCTGCACAGAGCAAAAACACACCTCGGCAAAAACAGAAGGTGCGCCTTGTTTTCCAGGAAACCGATCAAAGCCTTCCTCTTCTCACGGATCAAAACGCCACCGAGAGATATTTATTGCTGTGTTTGGCGCTCATGCAGACACGTCCATGTCGGATGGGGGGGGGGGGGGGGTCAGGGGGCTAGGGTGGTCGAGGGGGACGTCACGTCCGAGTTTGTGTGTGTGTCGAGGGGGGGCGGGGGGATGAAAACAGCAGCCATCTATTCTTTACCCGACGTTAACACAGATTTACTCCGGTCACATTGTCTATACCCATGATGACATCTATGTTCTGCTAGAAGCTGCCTGGGATTCCATGAGGTTCAAGTCTTTCTTCCTTGAAGTATTTTTGGAGGTTTTGGCAGCTGTGAAAAGACTAACATCTGTATGGTGAAGTCACTAGTCAGAAATGTGAATAATAACCATAATAACGTAGAACCGTGTTTAAAAAGACAACACAATTAACACATGGGACATTTGTCAAGTTTTTTTTTTTACTTGTAGTAATTCTGTATATCTCTCCCTCTATGTCTCTCTAAACACACATCATACAGTACTTTATGCACACACACACACACACACACACACACACACACACACACACACACACACACACACGTCCACGTACGTCCGCATGAACAAACACTCTTTCTGGCACCACAAAAGGCACATTTATCACCATGGTGACAATCCATGGAGAACAATACCCACTTTTGGGAAGCGGAAGGTCTTCTGTGGCAGATATCATGCTTGGAATATGTTGGGTTTCCTCACCAAGGCCAACATTATTCAGTCCAACGAAAACCGAAACATGTTGATAAACGGTCCCGTGGCTCTCACGGCTAGGACAAAAACAGACTACTGACTAATACGAGCTAAAAGTCAAACAAAAGATCCGCTACGATGAACAGTTCCTGTGAAAATGAGGCGTAGGAGCATGAGGTGGATTCCTAAGATCCTTAGTGCTATTAGAATGGGGAAAGTTTCTGGTATTCAGAGTTGGCTTATGCACGTTACGCTTAAACTCATTTCCTGGGCCGTGCATTCAGATTATTGAAGTCACTTGTGTATAGATTACACAGCTAATGCTACCTGATTTATTTATTTACTTATGTTAAGTAGAAATTGAAGATTATGATGGAGTTTCCTCTTCTTTTGAACCATTCATATTAAATCCACAACTCTGAATACTCTACTGAAAAGCTTATTAGCACCATCCTGTGCGTAAAGAAAGTGTAGAATCAGTGCTTCCCTTTCCAGCATATGCATAGAGGTTTTATCTAAATGATGGCGAGGCCACTTCCCATGGCGTGTCTCGAGGGCCGCGAGTTTCCCCGGGTCACCCCCCAGGAAGCCATAGGCTTTATGACGGCCGTGTGTTCCAGTCTGTCCCGCTTTACCCTCTCCAGCTCTCGTTCTCTCCTGCACCGCCCTCACCCACATCACTTTATTTATTCAGCCACATCCTCCATCTCTCCGATCCAGAAAAGCCCAAATCACACGCGTTCCCTCCCTCGTCCCCTACGCTCAACTACTCCTCCCGTCTCACCAACCTTAACGAGGACCAGAGGAGAAAAAGTCCCGAATCAGGAGAAATACAACGGAGATCTGACACCCGGTTAGTGCTTTAATGACTGTATGGAATTCTGGATTCTGATTCGGCAAAAGGACACCAAAGAATTGAAGTGAGAAAACTTCAAAGAAAGGATGTGACAGGTTCTTAGAATGCTTGGGGACCCAAAAAGTTTTGTATCTAGAGTAACCAAGGTTGACTTAAAAAGATGGTCTTGATCACGGATCATGTGTATCCGGGTGCAGTTCTTATCAGCATGACATCATCATCATCATCATCAGCACCACCGGTCTCCTTCTAGTGTATGCTATTCCACTACGCTATTCCATAACCACGGTATACAATCTTCATTCATTGCATCCATCTATAATCATTTGCACTAATTGTATGATGATACAGTATATACTGTAACTCTACTGTAACTCCTCTCCTTATCTTCTGTAAATCATTTTGCACTGCGACAAATCCACTTCTGGTTAGATGCTAACTGTATTTTAACTGGCAGGTTAAAAAGTATTGTATATACTGGTGCTTATAGGTGCTTAAGCTATTATGAATCTAATATGTTGTAATTAGAAAGTCCGCTTCTTTTGTAGTAAGCAACAAACTAACAAATTTATCTTTTCATCTGCCTTTACTGCTATGCTCACCACCCCAAATATGTCTCTTATAACCCCCCCGACCCACAACCGTCCACCCACCCACCGTTTCTTTCTCTCTGTGATAAGATGCCGGCATGTCCTTGTACCATCAGGAACACAGCGCCATGGTGGCCTCAGTGGAAACAAGAGCTCTGATTAGCCAACAGAAGAAGCTAATCTTCTCCATGGTGGCTCTTAAGGGGGGGGTATGTGGGATGTGGAACTCCATATCTGCTCAAGTGGCCATCATTATGTGGCGTAATCAGGGGACGACAAGTCTGATGCTTGGACCTTATCCTGGTCGAGGCCATGTGGAACAAAGCACGAATGTGAACACCTCATCCTGGTGTGCACACCATATTTAGGACTTGATACTTGGTCACCTTTTTTAGAAACTGAGTGAATACAGCAGTAGAGAGATGAACGATGGACTAACGAAGGGGGGGGGGGGGTTGGGGGGAGACATCAAAAGTAAGTAACAAATATGGAGGATAAATGGAGGAAGTTGGAAATAGTACAAGAGGGTGTTATGGTAATTAAAAAAGGGAAATGTGCAGATTTTGGAAGACAGGCAAGAAGTGGGGGATGGATATACGAAGGAAGAGAGAAAGAGAGAGAGAGAGAGAGAGAGAGAGAGAGAGACAGGCTGGTCTGCACCCCTCGGATAGCAGCGCTCTAATTAATAGGTTATGAAAGCAGATGGAGGATGCGGGATGTCAGGGTCATTAAACTGCCTCCCTGTTTAACCCCCCCCTTTTCCCTCTGAAACACACACACACACACATACACACACACACACACACACACACCACACGCCTCCACCCACCCCCTCCTTTTCCACCTACTTGCCGTTGGTTGGAAAACAGACCCTCTCTGTGCAGAATAAAAGAGAAAACAGGATTGGTGGAGGACTAAGTGGAGGCTACACCAGAAGAGTGCATGGTCCATTCCCTGGTGACAAACACATTATCCAGAGATCCAGATCAAGCAAGACCACCAGAGTGCAGGCAGCCACAAGCCCATGCCCCCAAAATAAGCTTTCATCAACTCCAACAGACACACACACACAAAAAACAAAACAATACAGCGTCTATCCTGTGCATCAGTTCTATCTTTTCTAGTTAACAGCATATAATCAGCGACATCAGTGTTTACATTCCATGATGAGGGTTGAAGCTGAGAAGAGCTAAACACACCCACTTTAAGAGTTTTTATTTCAGGTGTAATAAGTTAAGTCACACCTACACCCACAGAGCGGCACTCACGGTCAGTGACTTGAGTTTAAAAGTTACGTCAGGGAAAGTTTCCCGTATTCAGAATCAACTTACGCACCCTCTCAAGTCTGATTTCCTAACGGGCCGATCAGATCGTGTAGATTTATATCTCCAGAGTTTCTCTGGAAGGGAAACGTCTGAGAGAAGGTTTTACACTAGTGTCTAGACCTCAAACGCTTGCTTCTAAACACGGCAAAAAATATATATAGAATAGAAATTAGAGACTGAAATCATACTGTTAGGAAAGATTATTATGTTTTTATTTTTTTTTAATTGCCTTTGCTTTCAGATGTAATGCACTGATTAACCTTCCGTGTCCTCAAACGTCATCTGAGCATATAATTAAAACTGGTGTTGTAGGTTTCAGGAAACTTGAATATGAAATATTCTTTAAAGTGCCAGATAGCATCTTTTGTGAACTTTTTTTTTCTCTCTGATGTTTAATCAAGCAGCAAAATATAAAAAAAGCATTTTTTTAACCAGAAACTTAAGGAAAGGTTGAAAACTGGTTAACTGTATTGGAGCTGTAGGGTTCTACTGTACGTAGTGCTCTTATGAAGCAAAGCTGTAGGATTCTACTTCCATTAAGGAACACACTAGAGAACCCTAAGTGCCAGATTGACCTTCATGTTTCTCTATAATCAAGTATTGGGATCTTACAGAAATAGAGAAACACTTTGCTGTGAGTAAAGGAAATGGAACCTTCATGGAGTTCTTAAGGAACCTACACCCAACAGATAAACCTTGTTTGTGAATTGTGTTATATGTTTTACATCAATTCTTAAGGAGGGGTACAGTGTATCAACTCTGTGTGATGACCCCGGTATCAGGTCAGGGCTCTCAGCACGCAAGGCCTGGCCTGACTCCTGTCTGTTAAGATCAGGAAGGTGGAACCCAAGCCTTGTTCCCCCAAGCCCTGTCGCCAGCAGGCTCATATATCCCCAAACACTGAGAGTCCTGATGGTGAGCGGACACCCAATCTGCTCTCGGCTGCTGGGACGGAGACTGGCGTGTCCTCTCGTGTCCACTGTGGACACCTAAACCACACGCCGGAGTGCTGGGGGAGGGGAACACTGTCCGTCTGGAAAGCTCTCTGAAGAACTCGGTCACTGTTTGTCTTTCCATTCGTGTCTCTGATGACATTTGGCACCCGCGCCTTCTCTTTCACTTTCTCCATTTCATTTCTCAGGCTTTGTCTCTTTTTCTTTCTACCACCGAGTGTGTTTCTTGGTTGCACTTGGTTTATTTACTTAATTAATGAATTTATTTTTTTTAAAACTCTGGAACATGCAAGCGGGCCACCAGTGCAGCTCTTCATCTCCATCTGAGTCTCGCAGGATTCACAGCTCGGAAATGAACCGAGAAATTCAGCACTCTGCCAAAAACTCTCTCTCTTTCTCTCTCTCTTAATTTTAGAAGAGTTGCCAGGTCTGAAAAAAGTAGCTCAATGCCACAAACATTTTACAACATGATACGTCTATTTATTACTTTTTAAATAGCATGTCTAGCACTACGCAAGCAATATCATAGAACATGAAAATGCAAAATAAATAAATAAATAAAATCCACTAACAAACATGCACAAACATTCAAACCATAAACTGAGGAACCCCTTAGAGTGCCAGATGGAATAGTTTAATTTCTTTCTTTTTTTTTTTTTTTTTGATGTAGAAGGATCTGATTGGTGTCAAACAACTAAAGATAATTGAGTCATTGTTCTCATATATCATGTGGAAATGGTAAAACAAAAACAGTATGTATTAAATAATGGTGATAAAGATTAAAAGAAAAACAAACAAACAAAAAAGTCCACCACCTGGAGCAACAATAAAACAAAGCAACATTGAAAACAATAAAACATTTTATAAATCAAAGTAAAAAACAGTCTTTGTAGCAACAAAAGGAAAAACAAAGCTTAAACAACTGGTAATTAAAGTACAATCAATATTTTTTGTGTAAACAATTATCACTGCTAAATCAAAAGGTGAAAAAAAGAAAGTTTGTACCAATTCCAATAAATAAATAAATAAATCTGCACAATGAAATTTATTTTGTCAAATAAACAAAACATTGCAGCAAGACAAATAAAACAAAAAAATATATTTAACAATTAAAAAATAATAATAAAAAAAATATATATATAATGTTTGGAAATATAAATCAATGGCAGTTCCTTATGTTTTTTAAGGTTGCAATTTTAAATAGATTTTTTTTTTTTTAAAGAGCCTTTATAAATCATAGTTACGGAAACCTGAAAAAACCTACTCGTTTCGACGGTGTGATCTGCACTTAACATAAATATAAATAGGAAATATACGCAGAGACAAATGTCGAACGATTGTGACCTCCTGGGAAAATTCCCACCGCATCAAAAGGGCAAACTAAACATGTACATGAGAACGGGATCATGAGATCTCCTCAGGTCAAGCGCTTGTTTATCCCTGTCTCTGCTTTGAGTTCTCCGGGTTTCCTCCCACCTCACAAAAACATGCCATTAGGTGGCCTGGGGCTTCGAAATGAGCCGCTAGGTGTGCACTGTGATTGTGTCCTCCTCTTTAGTCTGGCATAGTGAGCTTACTATTGGATTCTAGATGAATACATCTTAAAAACATACTAATGATACCAGAAAGTCAGATACGAGGGAAGACTATGGACCTGGCAACCCCGAGAGCGAGGCCGTGCAACATGTGCTGACCTCTGCTGGATGCTTTCCGAAGTTCTCACCAATTAGGCCACGCGGAATGAGTGAATCTCATCTGTGTTTGTATTAGGAGGCTCATATGGTGCGTGCACACACACACACACACACACACATGGGAGACCTGCTTCACCAGAGTACATTGGAGCTCCCAAGTGACACATCATCAGCTAATGATTATCAGTAGGACCACCCAGAACGCTCTGTGTGTGTGTGTGTGTGTGTGTGTGTGTGGGTAGCTGAGCAAGCATTTGGCTGTAGGAAATGCTTTTCATGCTCTTCAGGTAGAGCAGTGGAGTGGGCAGCGTGTGGGTGGGCGAGAGCGACAGAGCTGAGAGGTACTGGAGGTAATGATGCTGCTTCCTCGCTCCAGCCATTCTCTATAACGATGGCTTCAGGATGATGGCTCTAGAATAAATACCTCGCCTCATACGGGGGTGGACCCAAGCTCTGGACGCTTGGAAAGCTCTAAATGGAGCTATAAGTAGGCAGCAGGCCTTAAGGACAGCACACACACACACACACACGCACTACACTGTAAATTAGCCCTTTTCCCTGCAGTTCATTATTCATAATGCCCCGATTAATTATGAAACGACCTGAAATCTGACGCCGGGCCGCTAAGTTTGGTAGTTGCCTAGAAACCATCGGCTCATATTAAACGCTGCTATTGTTGGGACATAAAATGTAGAGCCAGGCTTCCCATAGGGTCCCTGGCCTCCAGGTGGGATTGGAAAGTAAACAAACCACGAGCACAGGGTTTAGGAGGTAGCACGAGTACGGCGTAAACAAGCTGAATTATTCATTAACAACGAGTAACGGCGTCTCGCTCGAGTGACATTCCTCCGTCTCAAAAGGCTGCTGGGAACGGTGACGCGCACGCCGAGGCGTGTCTGAGCAATTAGCCACGGCCACGGAGGAGAAACGTCAGTAAGCGGAAAAATAGACTAATACAGGAAATAAATATCTAGACTTTCTGGTGATGTTCGAGCGGATCATACACACGTCAGGAGGAGCTGGAGTCTGGGTTACGCACAAAGGTTTTCTCATGATAATCTTCGAGGGTATAACATGGAGACGATGAAAGAAAGTCCTGTCTGGATGAGGTGTCAGGGGTTCAAATCTCAGATGATACAATCAGAAATCCGATTAATAAGATGTCCGTTAGTGGAGCATCCAAGACAAAACATGCTAAAAAAAATTGGATCATTTCCTTTGAACGCACTTCATCTTTGTCGCATGTGTCCAAGAGCGCCACCACAGCTCTCTTTTTTAAAATTTAACATGCCTAGGGTCATCAATGTATGGAGAAACCCCTGGAGAGGGATCTGTCATCTCTTTGTCCGTTTCCTATGTGGCTTGGTTGGCAGGTCGAGGCTTGATTGTATCTGAGCAGTTGAGGGTGAAGGACCGCACTGAAGGACCCAAAAGTGACAACTCGGCAGAAGTAGGGCTCGAACTGGGGAGCTTCTGATCAGCTGTCCAACAACTTAACCCACATGTCCCCATTTTATTTATCTTTTATTCAAGTGAAAAAGTGATTAAAGTCAAAGTAAATGATCTTATCGAAGATTCTTTGCTTTTTAGGCTACCTAGTGGTTGGCAACCGTCAAGTGGTTTGTTCACCACCATTATCTGGAGATAACGAACTTTACTGTATTCCCAGGCGATGCTGCAGGAGGGAGGCGAGGCATACAGTATTTGCACTTTTACATCAATCCTGTTGAAAACAGCCAATCATGTGGAAGTGGGTGGATAGCGCTTCCCTCCGAGTGTGTTACGCCAGTTCGAACAGATCCGATTGGCCCCCGTAGTGCTCGATAGTTTCAATTAAAAAAGTCAACATACAAAAAAATACAAGAAACATCCCCGAAATAATTTCACTTGATATACAGTACATATGAATTTCGCTAATGTTTGTTGCAGATGGCAGCGCAGCGGTCGAGCGGGTTGTACTCGTTTACTGAGCGTTGCTTCCTGCCTGCAACTGCGGCTCCTCTTTACCTGTTTTGAACCGTCAGGATCACCTATTGTGTCTCCAGTGTCTTCCTGATAAACATCGGGAGCAAGACGCAAACATCCGTCGTAAAATTTGGACGCTCTTTGATCGAAAACAAGCTGAGAGTGGGCACATGATGGGGGGCATCCATCCTGCTCCTGGTGTGTAAAGTCACGTCCGGGATCTAAATTTACGGTAACGTTTTACGTCCAAGCTTCAAAATGACTGGAAATGTTTTTCACATTAGTCAAGTATCAACTTTCGTTTGCAACATGTCGCTGTAGTTTCATTTCTAGTCATGAGATTTCTTAGGAAAAGTGTAAACAGGTGGACTACAGAGAGAGATAGAGAGAGAGAGAGAGAGAGAGAGGGAGGAAGAAGTGAGCACCGTGTGACCAGACGGCCGGTTCCTTCCTCGCCAGCCTGAGAAACAGGAAGCCCAGCTCGTTGTTTCTCCATTATTGTGACTAACAGGAAATGCAGAGGTCTTCAAGGAGGTGGGAGGGAGAATGGGTTTGCTGAGACGGACCTGGTGGGCGTGGCCTCCTTTTTGCGAATGTCAGTCCACATGCTCTCTGGTCGACAAACAGGATGGTCACAGTTAAGGTTGTGTAACGCCGTGCAGAAATACGTCAAGGGCACTTTAAGACCATGACCTGGACAATGAGGGGGTTACTGTATTTGTGAGTGTGTGTGTGTGTGTGTGTGTGTGTGTGTTCACTACGTGCACTTTAGTATGTTATGTAGCATGTGTCTACCCCAAACAATGCATCTGATTGTTCTATAGAGGTAAGATGGTGTAGAGTTTCCACGGCAAGCGACGCGATTGAAAGAGCGTTTGCACCTTCATGCAGAAATGTTCAGAAACCAGATGCATCGCAAGACCACACAATGACCACAAAGTCTGACGAAAAACATTCAAGAGAGTCTCCATGTAGCCGAGACCAGCTGAAAACATAAGAGAATAAATATTACAAATAAGAACCAGGATGAAAATCAGGTATGCAAAGGAAGAAATCCAAGATGTCCAGCAGTGAGGACAAGGATAAGACCAAGATACTGACCAACTAAGATCCAGACATTACAAAATTAGTACCAAGACAAGACTAAAGATCAAAGACTGTGTAACTTAAGTCTAAGAGAAGACTATGGTTTGTACCACTCCTGGTATAAATGGTAGATGTCACAGGCCAGTGGGGGCTCAATCGGTTAGGGCTGTGGGTTACTGGGTTACTGAACGCGCCAGCAAAGGCAAGTTGCTATTGTTGAGACCTTGAGCAAAACCTTATCTGCTTCAGGGGACGCTGTAACCTGGCTGACCCTGTGCTCCGACCCCAGCTTCCTAACTGGAATATGACAAAAAAAATATTATTTTATTGTTCTGTAAGGTAGATGTGACAAATTATTGAATCATAAATGATAAGTTCTAGATTAGGACGAAAAAGCATGAGACAAAGACTGAACGTTTTATTGTACAGGACCAAAGTAGGAGTTGTGTCTTTGGTCTTAACTACTGTACCTGATATGACTATTAATAAGTCAATAATTGACTAAGACTGAGATTCAAAATTATACAAGACTAAGACAAGACTGACAGTGATAGTGGTACCAATAGAAACAAAGACCAGTCCAAGACCAACAACAACTGAGGCCAAGACAAGACCAGGACTTTTACCAGTGAGGACAAAGTAACCAAGACCAAGACTAAAACATGACCAAGTCAGGACAAAGACAAGACTAAGACCAAGGATTTTAAGCAGTCAGGACAAAGATTGGACAAAGACAAGAATGATTCCTTTACCTCCTGTGAACAAGACAAGACCTACATCAACTGAGTCTAAGACACTAAATTTGTATTGCTCAGAAAGAAGTCAAGACTGAAAAAGACACCAAGACAAGATCATTTTCACTTTTACCATTCCTGGCCAAGACACATTAAAGGGTGCTTTTATTAATCAGGACAAAGACTAGTACAAGCTGGAGCTGCTAGGACTCAGGACAAACATCCATCACAAGAGTCTTGCTCGCATTAAAATATTCTTTATTTTTCATTAAACCATACATAAAATATTTTTTGGTTTAATTGCTGAGACACAAAATGTGCTCTCACGTCCCCGAGAGGAGACTGATATCAGACACGCTGAGCTCCAGTCCCGCCTCTACCTTAATCCACACTTTAAAACCCGCTTCCTTTTCCTCATCTCAGTGAACTCGATTGCAAACATAATCTCTACATAACAGACCAGATTGAGAGAATCAAGGGAATATAACCGTACACACACACACACACACACACACACACACACACACACACACTGTATACGCAGCTTGTCTAAATTAAATTGTGAGCTCCCCAGTGTCCTCCACTCCTCCTCTATCAGCTCACACTCTTTATAGATAAGTGATTGCTGGAGCATCATCTTCAGGGGGGTCGGCCGAGCGCACGTTGCCGTAGGAACCGTCTCAATCCTCCCACTTAATCCCCCTCTCCTGCTTTCTCTGGGATGCTCCATGCAATCTCCCAAAGACCAGACACTTATATCTCTGTCTGTTATTTAACACTTTTATGCTCAAGGTTATTTCCTGAGATTTTAATAACATGAATTATTACTCTGGTTATTCAGAGAAGAGAAGGAAGGTAGATTTTTATTACTCAAGTGCCGGAACGCCTACTTCAGCACCGCATGGCTGAGTCTACATTTTTAAAAATTCCTCAAGTGCTTCTTTCAATATCATTAATGAACCCAAAGTAATTACACTTTCATTAGACATCACCTAGCTCTGGTTTAAAAGTCTGCTGAGGATGCAGAGGGAGTGCAGATGCTCTACTGCCCCCTTGTGGACATTCAGATAACAGCATTTTCTACATTTGTATGAGTGAACAGCTCAGAACACCAACTTTTTTCACAAAGTTTTTAATTTTCTACTTTTTCTTTTTCTTTTTAACATTTTCAGTTTAGATAGACAGATAAATAAATAGAATAAATGATGTCATCAATATTTCAAACTGTTATTGTCACTATGTAACTAATTATCTTCAATCAGTTGCAATTTTAATATTTAAGATCTGACTATCAGTATATTTCCAGAATGACCTAGACTCATATCAACAGAGGATAGAATATGACCAAGCCAGGACAAAGACAAGACCAAGACTGAGGATTTCAGCAGTTAGGACTAAGACTGATTCCTTTACCTCTCATGACCAAGACTCTTCTCAACTGAGTCAAAGAAACAAAACTGTTATTAATTATAACTATAAGAATAAGTCATATAAGGATAGATACTGTAGGTCTCATTTCATTATTTCAATTTAACGTCATTACTTTAAAACATTGTCATTTTCACTCTGTCTCTAAATATCCTTAAATTACTTGGAAATATAATATTTGACATCATTATTCTGACTTTATCACTTTATTTCCATTTAAAAACTGAACCGGTTGAGAGGTCAGTTTGTTTTTATAACCCTGTGTCATATTTCCCGGTTGTTAATGTAACAAATTATTTTTAAATCCTTCATGTTCTGTACACGCTGAGGAAACAACATCAGTGATGTAACAAATATATGAATCGTGTAAACATCAAAAGGTGGAAATAACTGAACTGTCTAAATGATGTAACAGAAGAGACTTTTGTCAGAATCACATGTAAAAATAAATGAATCGCGTGTAAGAACCACATATGGTTAGTAAATAAAACCTGAATGATCTCTGAAAGGTTTCTAAATGACAATCATTCGGCAGAATCACCACGTCACACAACGTGCCGTTCACAAAACACCCTTACCGATCGCATGTGATAATAAGGAAAACATGTAATAATCACATGTTAGAAGCAATTGATCATTTAAAGAATTTTGTAAAAAAAAAATTTAGAATCAAAATAAATACAATAATGTATGAAAATAAGTCTTCCTTTAATAAATTTTTAGATGCATACTTTAAAAAAAAACAAAAAATCTGTTTAAATGTTTAAATAATTTATATATACTGTAGATACACGACCACTCAAAAGTTTGTGATCACTTGCAAATCATTTTGCAAATCATTTTGTACTTTTTATACTTCGGTAAAGATGTTTATTAGATCAGGTGCTTATTTCATCCTGATTGATGTAAAATGATGTTTCCTTCCTGTGACATTTATACCTATTGATAGCGTTCCAGGATACGATTTAAACACGAACACAAGCTCTCGGCATGTTTACTCTGACTTCCTGTTAGTGTGAGGATCCATTTTTAAGTGCTGGTCTCTAAAGTGTTAAAAATAAATTGTTGGACTCTCTCCATACGTCCCGAGTCAGGTGATAGTTTAAATGCTGTTATTACGGTTCCTCTCATTCGTGTACGCGCGGAAACTTAACCAAATCAAGCGCGGCACATCTCCCACAGCTGTAAACACGGTTCATGTGCTTTCACTCGTGTTAGAGATCGTTATGCATGGTGCGCTGATTCAGAAAGCTCCACTCAGTTTACGTATTTTATAGTTACAGTTCACCACGACGTGAGAAACTGATTAATCATAAAAAAGTGTGTGTTCTCAGACAGGTCAGTCACGGAGTACCTGAATTAATCCACACATACCGTGTTTCACTTAACTATTATTTGTTTGTTTTATTTTTTGTCTTTTTTAATTAGATTCCATTATCCAGCACCACACGTTTTTGTAAACTTTTGTAAAATTTAGTTTGAAATGAAACAAAGTTTAAATTGCTATATTGTGTAAAGTTTTCAAGGTTATATTATACTCTATAGAATATATATACTGTTTATACAGTAGCTATTGCTACTTCACAGTAAAAAAAATAAAAATTTTATCCGTTTTTCGAATGAATAACGACCAGCTGTAGTTTACTTAAGTACTTTAATTAGTGGGTATATCTTCCTTTCCCTACACTACATCCAACAGCAAACATCTGTACTTTCTACTTCACTACATTTCTGTATGGCGTTACATTATGTAACAACAGTGATGTGCAGTATTTTAAGCAGTAATATTGCGACCTGCTGAATGTAATACAGTGGAGCATCGCTATACGAACGCCCTAGCTAGCAAATTTCCAATTTATGAACCCAAAAATTTGTGCTGAATTTGGATTTTGCTTCGACATTTAAAGCGGATTCGACATACTGTACAGCCTATCGAGCCGGTCGCGCGCACTCTTCCGGTTTTGCACATCTCCACAAGTGTGTAAAAAAGTTTTTTTGTGCAAAATGTGTTGAGGATAAACCACCATGAGTGCAGAGAAAGCCGACAAGGATAGTAACTAAGGAAAAAAACATTAGCCCCTCTCTGTGATTGTGTGTTCTGCACCGTGTCCTGATTGTCTGGAACTTGTGTTTTAATGGTGCTGTTTACACGTGACAAGAGAAAAAAATATTACAATCATAATTTAACGCTGAGTGAGATTTAATGTCTGTTTATTTTATATTTTACTTTAATATGTCTTTTCTAAATGTTTTAATTGTTTTCATCTTCACAAAATCGATTAAAGTGTTAGTGATTGGAATATTTGGTAATATTTATGTTTTCTATGGGAAAATGTGCTTTGCAATATAACAGTTTAAGTTACAACCAGAGCAGATAAAATTCGTACAAGTATGATGACAGTTAACTGTATGTACTGTAACTCTATGTAATTTACCCTCCTTCCATTAATCATGTAACAGGTGCTTGAGATCAGAATTGCAGACAGAAACAAAAACAGAGAAAGAGAGAGAGAGAGAATCTCTTTTACTGTGGCATGAGTATTTTAGGTGTTTTTGTTTTTCTTTTTATTAAACAAACATATGAAGGACTCAGGATTCTGCAGTACAGAGTGACGTATCCCTTTTTTTTAAGCACAAAATAGGCAACAGGATGAACTCAATTTTAGTTTAATTTATATAAACTATACAAACATGCCTGAGCAAAAAATGTAAGAATGAGTCACATAGGCAAAGAAATAGCACAGATACACACGATCACGTGATTTCTTTGCTGTGACCAAAGAAAAAGGAAAAAAAAAAACCTTATTCTAAGAGTTCTACATTTTTGCGACATTCTCATATTCTGGTAATTGACGTTTACAATTTATAAAAGTAGTAATAACTTTTGTTCCACCCGACAAAAACCAAAATGCACAGATGTTTGAAGCCTCCATGTTAACACGAACACACACACATATAACACATATATAAGCCGGCGGCGGCTTAGTGGCAAGTACTTTCGCCTTGTGCCATCAGGTCTTGGGTTCGATTCCTTCCGCATGTTCCCCCCGTGCTTGGTGGGTTGCCTCTAGGTGCTCCAGTTTCCTCCCACAATGTACTGTAAAAACATGCAGATTAGGCTAATTGGCGTTCCCAAATTGCCCAGTGTGAATGTGCATGTGAATGTTGACCAGAGGTCTTACAACTGGGAATACGATGGTCAGCACGTTGGACTACAGAGGTTCCTAGATGGATGGATGGTAAACTAATGCGAGCTCAGTGTCTTAAGTTTAATACTTTTTAAAATAATAAATTTTAAGGTGAATACTTTTACCTTTTACGAACATAATAGGATTTATGTACTTTTCCCACCACTGCTAATCCAATCTACTAAACTACTGTACAGAGCAAATTTACTAATTGTTTATAGACTTGTGCAAATTATGGATCTGCCCTACTGCAAGTGGTTTCCTTCAGGGCACAGAGGTGTGTGATAGAGTGAACATGATACTCAAAATGTGCTCGTTAACCGTAACTCATGTCATTATAGTGCACACTCCATGAACACATATGCAATAAACAGCTTACACACATTTTCACCATGTCACTCATTACAGCAGTGCTGACACAGTGTGTGTGTTCAATGGTGCAGGTGCAGGTATGGTGTGTGTGTGTGTGTGTGCTGTATGTATGTGTGATGCAGGGGTTTTTATAGGTCATGGGAACAAAGCTGTGTTTATGTGACAGCTTCCTATTTGAGCTGGAACATTAATGGCTTCCCTTTTCCCAGGCCAGGCTGATAAGGGAGCCGAGACCGAGAACTTTCAAACATCACCTTGAGTACAGTACTGTATGACCTCCGATACACACACACACACACACAATTTGAACCATGCACACACTGCACATTCGAGTTAAACTTGGCCAGTGTTTCTGTAGGTCTCAAAACAATCATGGATATACAGTACATTTTTTTCTTCTTCCTGTCGTAAATGTATACACGTCATAATTAAAGTGAGTAATATACAGCATGAATTAGAGATACGAGACATGGGAACAGTACCATGTGTGTGTGTGTGTGTGTGTGTGTGTGTGTTTCCATCCTATCACATAACTCACCCAGGGAAAGTAGGACGAGTTTGTCTGGAGGTTATCAGGTGAACCCTCCAGTGCAGCGTCACCAGAAACCTGATGTGATGACGTAATAGACTAATTAGCATATTCATGGTTTTATCATGAACATTTGCATATCAAAACATGTTGTTGTTTTTTTTGCTGTCAAAATTTAAGAATAAAAACTGACAATCCTTAAAAAGTCTTATTTCCTTTAACACATGTAGTCAAAGCCTAGAGGACACTTTATAACATTTTCTTACATGTAGAGGCAACTTGAGGACACTAAAGGGCAGATCATCTCATGGAGTGGAACCCTACTGTACTGTACATGGCACCTAATCGCATTTTCCTTTAGAAAGTTATGCCTTAAAGGGTACTACACATTTATTTATTTACATTTTGTGACACCCTGGAGTGTACTTATCTCATGTAGTTTATTATTTATTCACTGGAAGTAATGCTCCATGGAACACTTCATCACATTTACTTTTATTACTTCATTATATTTAGGGGCACCCCAGAGTGCATGCCATTACATTTGTTTATATTTTGAGGCACCTTATGGGGCACATCATCACATTTGTTTATATTTAGAAGTACCTTAGGGGTCACTTCATCACATTTACTTATATTTAGGGACACTCTAGAGGGCACATCACATTTGTTTATAATTATGGGCACCCTGGAGGGAACGTCAACATGTGTTTATAATTAGGGGGCCCCTAGAGGGGACGCCATCACATTTGTTATATTTAGGGTTAGCGAAGTGGGCATGCCTCACATTAGTTTATATTTAGGGGCACCCTAGAGGGTATTTCATCACATCTGTTGATAATTGGTGGCCCCCTAGAGGGCACTTCATCACCTAAATATTTATTTGTTTATATTTAAGGGCACCATAGAGAACACTTATTCACATTTTTATGCATTTAGAACCATAGAGGGTACTCTATCTATCTATCTATCTATCTATCTATCTATCTATCTATCTATCTTTATACACACACACTCAGCAAAAAAAGAAACGTCCTCTGACTTTCAACTGTTTTTACTTTCAGTAAACTTAATGTGTAAATATTTGTATGAACACTAAAAGAGTCAACACCATAAGACATAAACTAAAAATGTTTCCCAATGTGTCCCTGAATGAAGGGAGGCTGAAAATCAAAAGTACCAGTCAGTATCTGGTGGCTACCAGCTGCTTGAAGTACTGCAGTGCATCTCCTCCTCATGGACTGCCTTTTGCGGACAGTCTGAGCACTGATGGAGGGATTGTGTGTTCCTGGTGTGACTCGGGCAGTTGTTGTGGCCATCCTGTACCTGTCACGCAGGTGTGATATTCGGATGTACCCATCCTGTGCAGGTGTTGTTACACGTGTTCTTCCACCGCGAGGATGATCAGCTGTCCTTCCTGTCTCCCTGTAGCGCTGTCTTACTGTAGGCGTCTCACGGTGCGGACATGGCGATTTATCGCCCTAGTCACATCAGCAGTCCTCATGCCTCCCTGCAGCATGCCTAATGCACGTTCACGCAGATGAGCAGGGACCCTGGGCATCTTTCTTTGGGTGTTTTTCACAGTCGGTAGACAAGTCTCTTTAGTGTCCTGCGTTTTTAGAACTGTGACCTTAAATGCCTACTTTCTGTAAGCTGTTAAGGTCTTAACGACCATTCCACAGGTGCATGTTAATTCATTGATTATGGTTAATTGAACATGCATGAAAACATTGTTTAAACCCTTTACAATAAAGATCTGTAAAGTTATTTGGATTTTTACAAAATAAGTGTTGAAATACACAGCTGAGTATATATATATATATATATATATATATATATATATATATATATATATATATATATATTTGAAAGGCCAGCCATTAAAGCATTAAATCATGCTTTGTCAGTTATTTGTCTTTCAATGAATGAATAAATAAATATTTTAGGTATTTATATTTATTTTATGATTAATGTCCAATTAGAAAGATTTTTTATATAGATGAAGTATAACGCTTTTTCTCTCAAGGTGGGCGTGGCTATACAGTATCTGTCACTCAACAGAACCAATCAGCAAGATACTTAATGGTGTATAGACAAAGTATGTGGAGGACAAAGAAATAATGGTAATACATCTACAAAGCGCCCAAACCCTCATGAAACAGAAACGAACATGCGACACAGCATGATTTACCCCAAGAAAAAGGAACAGTAGACTATGAAAACTAACCCTTCAAAGATGAACAGACAGATCAGCATATGTTTACTCTTCCTATGAGAATTTTAAAACCAGTTTGTCTCATACAGTATGTTCTGAAACCGTGGCGCTAATAAAAAGTAGTACTGTGAAGCGCCACTGTGAGATAAAACACGGGGCAGCAGTCCAAAGTGAGGCGTGTAAAATACCCAAACTGAGAGCACAGTGTTATGTTCTCAAATCAAAATGTTGAGTAAAAGCGATGTTATGAACAGTTATAAGCCAGATTTAATAATCTGCTTTAAAATAAACTACTTATAAGATCAATGTGATAAACTAAACTGAATTTTTTTATTGGGATTAGATCATACTTTCATCTAAAATATCACTGATTACATTAAAGCTCATCAGATTATTTTATCTTCAACCTTTTATCTTCAACCTTTTTAAACATAACAATATACTGATACATGATACTCTGTGCTCGTTAACCAAGACAATTCTTGTTTTTCAAGTCAAAACTCATTAAAAATATTTGCTCGTCTTGGGAAACATTTGCAAACAGCGTTACTCGTAATCCGAGGTTGCACTGTATTTACATTAGTGTTAATATGTACATCATTGTTATATAAATAAGCATTAACTTACTAAATCCTGTATATCCTATGTATGAAAGTACAAAATATTACTACCTAAAACAGCAATATTAGTTTTGCTTTTATTTATTCATTTATTAAAAATATTATTTTACTTTAAATACAAGATAAAAAACATATATCATGAATATTTTAGTTAATATAATTTAGAATATTTAATATAAATTACAGTTAAAACACAGATATTATATACACATATACAGTGCATGTACATACATACATGTGTGTGTGTTTTAAATTTATGTATAAGTTTACTTTTATATAAATTTTAAAATAATTTAAATGCCTAATCACTTACATATTCATTGTATTTAATTTTACACAAACGCATCGGACTCCACCACCACATTTAATTTACAATGAAACATAAGATGTAAATGAATTTTAATTTAAAATACAACAATTGTATGCAAATTATTTTGCTTTATACAAGTATGTTCCTTCTATACCGCACAGTGTTTTACTCTTTAAACATGAACCGTATAAACTGTTTGTGTACATGCTGTATATTACTTTATTTTTTTGTAAACTTTCTTTATTCGATTTAAAATAATTTTCTTGGTTTTGCAATGTGCTAATGTTTCAGAGCTGATATTCTCTTAAAGTCTAGTTCTCCAAGTTGTTCCGGATTTCCTACAAAGCTATTTGAGCTGTAATTAGAAACTGGTCCACTTGATGGCGCTCCAGTTTCTTGCAAGGGAAATTCTGCTTTATTTTTATAGACTGTTTTTTTTCTTTCCCATCTACATACCCATACACAATAGGTGCTCTGATTATACATGCTATAAATGAAGTGCAACTGCAGCGGAGTGAGAAAATGTGCTGGGAATTATAGGATTAATAAACAATCATCTCGGTCTCGACGGACAAAACACACGCTTTATATGACTGAAGCGCTGTTTATGCACTGAGCCGGTAAACATTTTCACTAAAGTGGTTTCTTATTGAGGGAAATCAGCTGTGATCTAAACTCTGGCGTGTTGCATTCCATAAATGATCTTATATAATACATGTAGGGCTGGGAAACAAAACAAAAAAACCCACTAAAAGCATCCATCTAATCAGGATTCATTTCCAGGTATTGGTTAGATTAAAACAGGAAATCTACACAGTAATTTCCTCAGCGAATGAGTTTCTAAAGGTCATCGTCTTTCCTTATTGTGCATTAATCAAACCTTTTTCCCCTCTCCGTGTCTCCGTGTCTTCTCCTCCCTCTGTGAATAAAATCATAGAATTGAAATTCGGTCCATCCTAACAAATGAGAACTGTATTCTGTATTATTTAAGATACAAGAATGTTTATTTGTGGAATGTTAGCACTGTTGACTTGCACCTCCTGGTTCCAGGTTCGATTCCCACCTCAGAGTCTGTGTGCATGGAGTTTGCATGTTCTCCCCGTGCTTGGTGGGTTTCCTCTCTCCTCCCACAGTCCATAGACATGCAGATTAGGCTAATTGGCGTTCCCAATTGACTGTAGGGTGTGAAATGCTGTTCTTGCACCTTCAGGGTCTATGTTTAATTCTCGGCCAAGTTCGATCTGTGTGTATGAAGTTTGCATGTTTTACTCGTTCCCTCCAGATACTGCGCAGTCCAAAGACATACAGATTAGGCTAACTGACATTCCCAAGTTGCCTCTAGTGTGTGAATGACCATGTGATGTGTGTGTGAGGGTACAAGTGTGTCCTGCGATGGATTGGCACCCTGTCCAGGGTCAACCACACCTCGTGCCCCAAGTCTCCTGGGATAGGCTCAAAGCCGTCCAGGACCTTAAATACGGGATAAAGTGGTATAGACGATATTATAATATATATATAATATTATTTATTTGTCAATGGCCTTAAAGGTGCTATGTTATTAGTGAATTATTATTGTCATCTTTATATTTTCTTTTTTGCATAATTTCCTCCAAAAGAAAGCTGTGATTTTACAGCTAAACAGACATACCAGCCTGACCTACAGTGTTGTAGCTGCATCAAACTGCCAGACAGTGGCGCTGAGTATTTCAGAATTATGCAGAAGGGCCATTCTAGATTTTCTGCCCCCTCTTTATTGTCATTATGTTACCCAGATGCCTGTTATAAAGATTCAGGATAACTCACTTAAAGTGTCTGCATTATATTTTCCATGCCAGATGTTGCGCTAGACAATTACATAAACAGAACTCCTTTGGAAAAGTGTTGGTTTTTATACTTTCGAGACAAAAACAATTCTCTATAACACTTATCCTTTCCAGGGTCACAGGAGGCATGGAGGCCTGGACTCGGTGGACTAGGTGGGGTACTTCCTGGATGGGGTGGCGAGCACACACACAATGGGCACTTTAGAAACACCAGTTAGCCTATGCTGCATGTTTTTGGTGGGAGAAAACAAAAGTACCTGGAGGAAACTCAGCAAGCATGGGGAGAAAATTCAGAATCCACATGCACAGACCTGAAGGTGGGACTCGATCCTTGACCCTGAAGGTGTGAGGTCACAGTGCAAGGGACTACTTCCCAATGCCACCATCCTACCAAGAAATCTAGCTAAATAATTAGCATTGCATGCTCTAAATGGACCACAAACTTCTTCTGCCGATGATGCTAACGGCTAGTTGTTACTGTATACATTTCATGACTTAACTCCAATACTTTCCACAGCTCTGCTTTCTCTCTCTCTTATTCTTTCTTTTGTTTTTTGATTATAGCTTTCAGGCAGATATACTTTCTTCATACTTGTCTGACAGCAAACATTCAAAATATTCTTGCATGGGTCCCACATGATAGAGGCCAGCCATACTGTAGAGGCCCTACTTGGGACACGGGGAAGTGGTTGGGTTATCAGAGGGCCTGGTTATATTAGATCTTTTGCAAGATTTTTGAGGAATTTTGCACTTTGATATTTGACATTTTCATGAACTTCATGTCAGCCTTGAGGGGCCACCTTAGAACTTGGAGCCCCAAGCAATCACCTGTCCTGCAGCTACGCCTCTGGCTAAGTCACTCCTACATCTTGTTGTCGCCAGTCATGGCAACCCCCCATATTGAATAGGAGGGCTAAAAAAGTTTAACTCCATGAGTAACTCTGTGTTCAGTCACTAAGCATGAGCAGAATGAAGGAAGGATCACTGCGGCATTGCCTCAGATGGCCTTTACCTCCTTCACATGGTGCATCCAGGTGCCATCTCTTCTCCAGGTAATTGACACCAAAAACTTCTTCTTCTTCTACTTTCTTGATTTGCTCTGTGGTCCAGTTCTGGTGTTTACAGAGCTTTAGGTTGTGGACACGGGGAAGCACGGGCACGCCGACCAGTCTGCAGATACGCAGCCCCACCGGACGCAGCAAACTTCATCTGCATCCAAAAATACCTTCAGTCTTGGAGTCCTGACATGTAGGGACATTAGAATTCGGCCAAATGTCAAAATTAAAATCACTCAAATCCTTACACTTGATTATTGTTACTCTGAGAACGGACAGCTTACTGGCTGTATGATATCCCACCTCCTGACTGTTGCCACAGTAATGAGATAAATAATCAACACCGTTCACGTCACCTGTCAGTTCAATGTCATTGTACAGTGCTAGCACATGTAGCTGAAAAGTGTCCAAAAAATAAAGTAAATAAACAAACAAAAAACTGTGTGCATTGTATTTAAAAATCTTGTTTTCTTCCTTTTTCTGCACATCCCTTACTGTAACTCATTTCTGGAAAACAATCTGCATAATGTTACTGCATGCACCTCCAGCTTAACCAGTCTCTATATTTAGATGATGATGTAACTTCTTGACTTTTCCAGGTAAAGTATTTAAAACGGATTAAAAAGTGTCTCTTTTTTTCAAACTCTTTTTTTACATATACATTGCTACTCTACTTACGTAAATATTTCATGTATTTATGCCTCACTTGAGAACTTTAATTAGAGGACACTTTTTACTTTTACTCCACTCGGAAGTAGAGCAAATATTGGGGCCAGGCGTAAGGCATTGGACTACGGTTCGGAAGATCCCAGGTTCAAACCCCACAACCACCAAGTTGCCACTGTTGGGCCCTTGAGCAAGGCCCTTAACCCTCAACTGCTCAGATGTGTAATGAGATTTAAAAAAAAGTAAGTCGCTCTGGATAAAAGCGTCTGCCAAATGCCTAAATGTAAATGTAAATATCTGTACCGTTATCTAACCATAGCGTAGTGTTTGCAGTGAGAATTTCGCCACCTGCTGGTTGCAGATGGTGACCAAAACAGCTTTTTACAGTTGGGAAAAGTGATGTTTTTAAACTATATAAAAAATGTAACTATGAGCTATTACAATGGCTGTACTTTTGATACTTGGAGGTGTGTACTTTTATACTTGCACCCGAGTACACATATAACTGAAGTATAAATGACTTCTACTTTTACTTGCATAACCATTTTCCCTTAAGGGAATCTCTACTTCTACTTAAGTTCAGCATTTGTCTTCTTTGCCCTCCTCTGATTAAAAGTAAGAGTGCTACAGTAGAATCAGAAGTCATTAGTTGCTTTGTTAAATCATGCTACAGTAAAATGGTTTTTGATTGATCGGTGACATTTTGGTTGAACACGTTATCGTTTTCCAGCAGCTCCATCTTTCAGTGGTGCTGATCAGACGCTCCTTAACCTGCTAATGGATTGTATAAACATTAGCATAACAGTCCTGGAAACACACAAGCTTTCTGAAATTAAATGTCCATAGGTCCCAGCCTAATCAGTGGATAATTGCGAACGGAATGGATGTTAAACTACGGGCAGAATTCACACATCTATCACTGGTTCACTAAAGACTAAGCCTTGAGAAAAATCTCAGCAGCCATTTATCTCAACTTCCTCAACCTGCTGGAAGAACGTTCACTTCTCAGGTGGGATTAATGGTTTATTTGGGGTAGGACAACGAACCCGAACTGCACAAACATGCTGATTGAGGAGACAAAGTGTGTGTGAGTGCAAAAAAAAAAAAAAGAAAGAAAGAAAGACAGAAATACAAACTAGCAAAGTAACACAAGAACAAATCAGGAACTGTGGCAGAGATATTAAAATCAATTCTTCTGGGAAATCCCTTCATGTGATAATGCATAATACTCATTTGTACTTGGAAAGAAGAATGCCAGTGATTTAGGGAAGAATAATTGCAAAGTTACACTGCATGTAAAATGAGGTTTTTGACGTCTGATCTTCCTCCATGGCTGTGACGAGAGGTTCAGATTACCATCTGTACCATATTCTACCAAATAAATCTCTAATTAAAGGTGTTAAATAATATCAAGGCAAAATCAAAGCATGTACACACAAGTTAACCCGTTTAGCATTGGTTAAATGTGTGTGAGATCATGACACGACGTGTGTATGGCCCTCTGAGCTGCTCCGGATGAGGACTTTTGAGAACTCAATTTCGGAATCGATGGTAAACCCATACCCATCACTACACCAGCAACTTCAGGAAGAGATTACTGCAGTGAAAATCCTGACCATACCTGACTGTAGCACCCCTACACACTACTGTTTGGCTGAAAGATTGCTAGCCAAAGAATACGTTATACATATACACTGTACATATACGTACACATACAGATGTTGTCGGTATGTTGGTCAGAATTAGCTTTTCTAATAATATCTTTACAACTCACACACTGGAGAACCCAAACATTTTCTGTCTCTATATCTGTCCACACCATCATCCAAAACTGTCTGGACACAATTTAATAAAGCCTCCCCAGTGCTTAGATATAAAGATAAATCTGTGCCATAAATGAAATCAAAATGTTAAGTACATTTACATTTAGGCATTTGGCAGACGCTCTTATCCAGAGCGACTTACAATTTTATCTCATTATACATCTGAGCAATTGAGGGTTAAGGGCCTTGCTCAAGGGCCCAACAGTGGCAACTTGGTGGTTGTGGGGTTTGAACCTGGGATCTTCCGAACCGTAGTCCAATACCTTAACCACTGAGCTACCCCTGGCCACTAGTAGAAATGAAAGTTATGAGCGATTATGTGCCAGATTATAAACCGGATGTTTTGACAGCGTACTGTGCATGCGTCAAACTGTGGACGCGTCTTAAATCGACCGCTGGAAAGAATTTAAAGTTTATAGAATTTATATATAAGAATATATTTGCAGTACTTAGATCTCTGCCTTGTAAGTTGAACCTACACCGTAACCTGCAACATAAATGTGGAGTAAAAGTGATGCTATAAACAGTTATGTGTGGGATTTAATAATCTACTTTATAATAATCTACTAATGCGCTACTGTCTCAATGTAAACAAACACCTGCACCAATAGATATTAATTAGAAAAGATAAAGTGAATATTTTTACTGGGATTAGTTCATATTTTCACTTTGGCTGAAATAACAGCGCTGAAGTGGTATAAGTGAATTTTAACACGCTGGAGTGGTTTTAAGACAAAACTTTTTTAAGACAAATACATTTCTCATCTGTGATTCACTCTCCGATTACCGAACAGGGAGTGTGTTTGTCTGACGATGAAAGAAGGACAACTTAGTGTAAAACAAGCCGTAAATGACTCAACCTTACAGAATGGGATTTCTTCGTATTAATAAGTTAGACAGAGAGTTCTGCTGTACAGACAGACAGACAGACAGACAGACAGACAGACAGACATGTACGTGGGCTTCAACCTGAAATAATAATATCATGTTCATATACATTAAAGCTGAGCAGATTATTTTTAGCTTTAACCTTTTAACTATTTCTACAAACTCTTTAATAAATCAATGACACTAGTTTAATTCTATGACCCACCCTTAATGCTAGCTAGTGCTCCAAGGTCATTAATGATACAGTATCACTCACTCCGAAACTCAGCTTCTAGAAAGACGGATTATGATCAAGTACAATGCTCCTCATGCTGATTCACCTGAATACTCATGAGTGTTCTCGCTAGGCTTTTTTTCTTCATAATGAGGTCTCAGGAGATTTTATTATCAGCAGTTTAAGCACTGCTGGCATTTTCAGCCTCAGTGAGTGTTCCAGTTCGACTTGTAACCGTAGGAATGATAAATAACATCCATAAATATTAAATCGAATCAAATAACACGCAGAGGTCAAGAACAGGAAGCGCACAGAAACTGAGACACAACGGAACCTCGCAGAAATCTCAAGAACTAACTGAACAAACCAAACATGTGCACACAAAGCCAGCGCAGCAGGACAGAACCACACACCAGCGCTGGTCTCCACAGGACTACAGGGCTCACAACGTTATACAGAAGACGTGCATTAATAGTGTATAAACCTGCACTAATGTCACATGCAGCTGCTGTTCGAGAAAATTCATCAACACAAACAGAAACAAGAACGAAATATATATATATATATATAAATATATATAAAATGCACTTTGTCCTGGAGTCCTTTCTATTTTTGTGCTCATTGCTATGGATGCTTTTAATAACTGAAAAAAAACTGAAGGAAGATAAATCTGTTAAAAAATTCCACTAAAGCGAGACTTTTAAACAGTAATGAGCATAAATCCCCGGCTGTAAAACCCCCCACGGTGCCGGTCATTAAGAAACGCAGAGTAGTAACGAAGCAGGAAAGGTTAGTGACTGCGGGAGACACATGTCATTAATGAGGAACGCTGAGGATCGGACTGTGAAATGTCAGGTAGAAGTGGCACGGGTCCGAGGAACCATGGGAAATGTCAAGACGCTGATAAGAGGACAAGGTCCGGGGGCAAGACGGGTGTCTGACTGCTGCACTCGGACTAATGCGCTTGTGGATTCATTTTCTCTCGGTTAATTAGTCCAACCCTCTTATTAGCATCGACCTTTTTTTTTTTTTCTTTCTTTCTGAATATCGTTACCGGACTCTTGGTGGAGAGCAATTGAGCAGGGAGTCCTAATCACTGATATCTGATGTTACCTGACAATTAGGGGAAAAAATTATTAGATAAATATGTCACTCACTTTAGGAGGTGTTTTTATTTTTTTTATCTCGTAAGTGGCAAACACTTAGGGGTTTATGGTGGCCCCAGAGCACCAGGGGGCGCCGCAATTTTTTATATATATAATATATATATATTATTATGCGTATATTAAGATACGCAAAACTATTGTTTAATGTTTGCTGACAAAAATGTTTAAATATTAATTAGTTGACACCTTGTAGTGTGAAAAGAATAGGAACTACAATTTAGGCAATTAAAATTAAAAAAGTTTTTTTTAAGTAAAAAATTGTTTTGCTTTTTTTTTTTTTTTTTTAAAAAAATACTGTATAGGGCTCATGATTGTTCAGTATAGAGTGATGTATCCTTTTTTAGCACAAAATAGGCAATAGGATGAACTGAATTTTATTTTATTTTAAGCAACTTTACAAACATGACTGAGCAAAAAAAAAAATGTGTCACACATGATCATGCTTTAAAAAATGCTTTAAAAAAATATTTTAGGAATTCTACATTCCTGTAGTGGCCAAATTTACACATTACAAAAGTAACAATAAGAATTCTCAAAATGAATTTTTTTTAAAGCAATAATAAACTAATCATTTTTTTTTTGCTCAGTCGTGTTTTTAAAGTTGCTTAAAATGAAATACAATTCAGTTTATTCTATTTTGTTCTACCTGACATTGAAATGGAAACCTTAAAGCCTGAATCCTTTGACACACACACACACCAGAAAGCCAGCCATATAAGCACATATATTTTTTATAATCAATTATAATAGATCTATGCTGTGTTGCCATGCGGATCTGTGTTGCTTGATTTTAAGGGTTAAATCGAGTAAATAACATAGAAAGGAACTTGTGTTTAATTTTAAGTCATTTGCCAGTTTTCTTTTTCATATCTGTTGGTGTAACGAGAATGTAAAAGTTTCTAAATTCATCTCATCTCGTTCTTGCTCAGGATAAACATTTGACTTGCCATCATGTTTTAATCTGCCCTTTAAACCTTTATTATTTAAAGATTTGAATCCGCGTCCATTTTAGCCTACCCGCTCCTTCAGAACCCGGCACGCTCTCCCGACGAGCCCCCACATGACGTTCGTCTACTTTTTAAACTTTCGATCAAACTTTCCCTGCGAGACCGCGCCGCGAAACCCGTCGCCGTCATTCACCTTTATTACTCTCTGATGAGGTATGAAAAAGTCACATTGGGTCATGTTTTCCTCCTCGCAGTCACATATTTTAAAAACCTGGAACCAGTCTGTCTTTAAAATGGTTCGAAAGCGAGACGTGCCGCTGCGAGGAAACGAGCCGTGTTTGACGATCAATCACGATAACTCGAGTAAACACATTTTCCCTTCTCGCATGAGCCGAGGAAAGGAGACTAAGCAGAAAGTGTTTTCGTTCTCTCCGTCCTTCCGTGAGAGTTATTTATTTCATATCATTGACTCGTGATTGCAGGGCCGGTAAACAGAAAATCAAAACATTTCCCTCAGTTACGCGGGATAATGGTTTCTTGAAGGATTTCGTCTTTTCGGTTGCAGCTCTGCAGACTCAAGCTGGTGGAGGCGTGAGATGTTAGATAGGAGGCTAAAAAGCTAATATTAATGAACGCCTCGACAGGCAAACTATTAACCTTGAGCAGTGTATTATATCACCATAAAAAAAAGTTATTCTTTTCTTTTGTTCGATTGTATTTAAAGGATATTCGATGTGTCTTTTAATGCTGGAAAGGAACAAAATACTGTGGCCGGAAAATTACCACTGAGGTCAAACTGTAGGTCGTAAAACGCAAAGCAAAATGGTTTCAGAGCCATGATTTTTTTTAATGATGTATTTATTTATTTATTTTTAGAAACAGGAAGTCAAAGTGATGAGCAAGTGAAGACCATATTTGAAGAAACCTTCTTTCTGGCTCTTGGGAAAAAAGTTCCACCTCGATAATCACCTCGACGGCGTCTTTGAAACACCTGCCACGAAGTGATGGAAGGGAAAGAAGTCAGTGGGTGCGAGGTTGGGGGAGTGTGGGGGGGGGGGGGGGGCGATGAGGCAGAGTTTCACCGGTTCGTGAGCTGAATGGCTGACGTGGTGTCACGAAGGCGGTTATGTTCGTGAACATACTTTATACCATACAAACATACTGTACAAAAATATTTTTTCATATAATAATACAAATTTTTATAACCTTTCTTTATAAATATGGATAATTATTTTTATATCTTTATAAAAGATGCATGATTAAACAGTTGGATTAGAAACCAATAAAGCCAATCCATCATGTGTCTATCAAACCCTGTGAGCAAACGCTTGGGTGAGCTGCAAAATATTTTTAGATTGAAAATACGAGAAAAAAAAAAAATTGCAACATCGATCGCTATTTGCTACTGTGAGAGTCAGTACATGTATCATCACTCTGACTTCCTGTTTCAGAACGAAACACAAATCGCGGCTCTGGAGTCATCACGTAATCATCACTTACTTCGTTTAATACTACAGTATATACAGTACTCGCATTCACCCCAATTCTGTTGCAACAATGTGCTAATAAAGCGCTAACAAGCTAATCAACTGCTACTATCGCCACCGACGTGCTAAGAAACGTTTACTGCTGCAAACTACATAACGAACTGCGACTGCTGTTAAACAGGATAATTAAAGGTAACTGATGCTCATGCTAACAAGCTAACACATGCCTATTGTGGAACAAAGAAAGCTTAAATATTTTTCAGAGACCTTTTAATTTTTTTAAAAACAAAAAAAAATTATACTGTAAGTTTGCATTATTAAAACAATATAGCTTTAAAAAAAATGAAACAAAACTAAAATATATATTACGTGTGTAACGGTACAAGCGTTCAAATCTGTAGCAGAGGTTGACTTTTAAAAAGTCAAAAGTTTGTACCCCCCTTATAACGCCATTGTTTTTTTACCTGACTACGTATTTCTCTCTACACTGTAAAACACTCCTGAAGGTGTTTATTATCCCAAACACACAATAATCTCCTTTGAACAGTTGATATTGAGATGTTTATCTGCTACTTCTGCTCTGTAAAGCTTCATAACGGCTCTAATCTGAGGTTCTGGTTGTTAATTGGTGATTTCTGAGGCTGGTGACTCTAAATGAACGTCTCCTCTGCAGGAAAGCTCAGGTTTGGTCTTGTTTTCCTGGGAAGGTCTTCATGAGAGGCAGTTTCATCATCATGGAGCTTGATGGGTTTTACAAACACACTTGACACAATACTCCAGAACAGCCGACCTTCATGTCCTTAAATAGCAACTGACTGTTAGTGTTGCATAAATACGTCTGTTATTTTGTAATTTTTTAATTTCCAGTATTGTTCTAGAAAGTGGAAAATAAATCAATAAAAAAATACAACAAATAAAAATTAGAAGCTGTAACCAGTACTGTGCAAAAGTCTTAGGCACCCTTTTCCCCAAAAAACTTTTTTATACGTGTGCATTTTATTTATATTCTATAGTATGAAATCAACATGTTATGCGAAAAGAGCACTTTCTATACAAAAAAACAAAACGAAAATGGGTTTTGCTGCCTGAAAAAAAGCAGCAGGTGTAAAGACTGAGCTGTTTCTGCAGGATGTTCAGTAAAAAAACTAAGCAGCTCATTTCCTTATAAAACAGCACACACTGTTCCTGAGAATATGATTTAAGAAAAAGGGTCATCACACCGGTTATTAACTTTTATTGATTACTGGTTACTACCTTTTATTGAATATATAAACTCATTTTTGAAGACTCTGCAGCAGTTATATGAACGTGTTTAAGGCCTTTAAACTCTCCTCCTCTTTAAAATAATCACATTTTGTTGCTTTGCAGCCTGAAATAAAGGCAGACAGTTTTCGTTTTATTCTGCTGTTTTTAATCAGTGCAACTTTTAACATTCAAAAGAAAAATATAACACTTACATGTCATGAAAAAAATAAACAATCATTGATTTGGAAAACACCTCCCCTCCTAAAAATGACTTGTAAACTCAATCGGGTGACGTTGATCACCTTCTCAATGGCACGCAAAGCTTTGCACATCTAGTAATATTCGCCCACTCTTCTTTGTGTGGGTGTGTAAAGATAAATATATAAAAGTATGCATGTACAATTTTATTAAGCTAAAATGAATGTGGTTTTAAAGTTTAAACCGATATGAAGGAAACCTTTATAACCTGATAAACATCTCCTAGAGAAAAGTGTGTGCTCCTCACACACTCTGTCACACTGTTTCCATCTAAAAAGAAAAAAAAATGTCAAGATAAACATGAAGCACTTGGCTGAGGATTGATCTCCTAGCAAAAGATTTAAATATTATTTAAGAGATATGGAATTGAAGTTTATTTCAAACGGAATCTGCACTAAGCAGTAGTGACCTTGGTGCATTTAACCAACAAAGTGGAAAACGAGGCAGCTAACTAGGGTAAGCGATGTACAGTTTCATATTTAACAAATTAATATCCATGTCTGTATATTGATTAATTAAATCTGATTATTATTTTTTCACAAATGTGACTCAGATCTGAGATATTTTTCATAGCAGTGTAAACGGCTCAAACCACATGGAATCTGATTTTTTTCAATTATGATTTGAGACACTACTCTACCAAATGTTCTCCAAATGAAAAAGATAGATAGATACAACTTGAATGACCAGAATTTTAACACGTACAATAAAATTTGAAAAGCCATATCAACAGCACTTCTGCAAAACGATATGATTTTTTTTTTGCAATCCAACTGCAGTCTGAACACTCAAATCAGAATTCGAAAGCTGGAGAATGAGATGGACGGAGAATTTCAGTGTCGCTAGAGTAAGGTCTTGCTGCCATGTTTTATCTTTAAATAAGGAAAAAACTTTTTTTCACACAATTTGGTTGAAATGTACAGTATATAAATTTATGTAAGCACTATGGCCCGTATTCACAAAGCTTCTTAAGCCTAAAAGTTCCTCCTAGTGATGGAGTTCTAAGGAAATTCTTTGAATCATGACATGTTTCCCTTTAAATTTAGGACTAAATCTAAGTAAAGATAAAAAATGATTCATGAAACATCTTGGCTATAAAAACAGCTCCTAAGGTAAAAATGATCAAGAGTAGAGAGGAGGACTTTTAAGAGGCTTAAGCGTTTCTATAACAGAGGACAAAATGTCGGAAAAAAGAAATATTCTCCAAAAACTGAACCTAAATCTAAAAGTAATCACGGCTCTTCTGTCCAATTTGGTTCTTGTTGTTTTACCTCCTTGCATCCCATGTGGATTGTTGGCTACGTACCATCCAAAAGTGCAACTTAAACAGACTGTCCTGCAATCATGTAAATGAGCAAAAGCTGAGCCATTTTGTTCCCATCAATCTGAAATGGATAACCAGCAATAAAATCGTTATGATAAATAAATGTAAGAAATTAAATATAGTAACTACTGTGTGGAAATCAGTTTTTTCAAAAGTACAGTAGATGCATTTTTTTTTTTACATTTGGCAGTTTTATTTATCTTCAAGACATTTAGCCTATAACAGTAACTTTGCATAACGTAGCCTGTATTCACGATACTATAAAAGAAATAGTATAAATCATATACTCTATTTTCACAAAGAGCACATTTTAAGACCTTTACAGGTTTTTTTTATTAACCAATCACAGTCCTTGAATTGCTGCATCATCCCTAGCAATGGGGTCGACCACACCCCCTCGCTCAGACAAAGGTTTTTGTACTTTCTCACTCTGAGAAGTTTCCTTTTAGTCTAGGACTCCCAGCTAGGACTAAGATAGGGGCTCTCTAAGAGAATTCTAAGAAGTTTTGTAAATACTGGCCCAGAAGATACATTTATTGCCCTAGTAAATCTCATGTCATGCAAGAAAGCAATAAAAAAAAATCTAATGTTTGATTAAATTTTAAGGCATGATGATTAATTCAATGTCATGTTCTATCTTAAAAGCTGGCAGTAGGAATTCAACAAAACTGAGGCAGCAAAACATCTTTTATGTGTTATGGGTCTGTGAGCGTGCAAATGTGCACGTGAGCTCAAACAAACAGCATTACACTAATTTTAAACATTAGGGGTGAACTTGCTGCAAAGCAAAAGTTAGAAGGCACATATTGCAGTTGTCTGGATGCAACTGATCTGTTCAGACTAACGTCAGCTACAGGTCACACTTAAACACAATATAAACAGTCTACGATAAAAAAACAGAACGAGGTCCGTAGATCGGATATGGGCCATGTTCGGCTGCAGTTTGAACATAGTCCAAGAGATAAGTACTGTACAGACATCTGTAAAAGACCAATTTTGGTTTTTACGAGCACTTTAGACGGTAATAAGAGGAATATTCTAGATTTAAAAGTGCACATTAGAGCTATAATTGATGTAAAAACCTGACAGTCAGAGCGTTCACTCCTACACCATGTGAAGTCTTAGTCCAGAGCCTGAAATCACGCATGCTGTTTGATGGGTCTTATTTATAAAAAAAAAAAAAAAAAAAAAAAAAAAACTTTCCCTTGATCTCAGATATCTGCTTAAAGTGAGCAAGTGCCTGCATGTGGGCTGAAATAATGATATCCTGACCAGCCGCACTGCTGGAAGCTCACGTCCTGGAATATAAAAAGGAACCCAATAACTATTAACTATAACTATACTCTCATTATTATTGTAATCAAGCTTTCAGATAAAATAGCTCTGATAGCTAAAGTGAAGCAAGGCTTTTACAGAAAAAAAAAATCCTGTTCATATTAAAGCTTGTTTTACAAGTGATTATATATATATATATTTTTTAAAAAGCAATAAAAGGTAGATGTGAAAAATCAAGTACTGTATTAACACAGGAATCATGTTTAAAAATCATGCTCATAAAATAAATAAAGGAATCATATTTAAAAGAAAGTTAGTTAATCATGTAAAAATTAAGTGAATTATGTTTCAGGAATAAAAAATACCCAAAGATCATATATAAGAATCACATGTTAAATTCAATGAACTAACTGTAAGGATAACATGAAATAGCGGAAGAAATCATGGTTAAGAATCACGTTAAAAAAATAAAAGAATCATGTTTAAGAATTAACTGTAAAAATGGACGAATCATGCATTAAAAATCACATGTGAAAATAGATGAATCAGGATAAAGAATCACATGTAAAAGTGAATGAATTATGTGAAAAACAAATATGAAAGTAGTCAGGATCAACTGTCAAATTAAATAAATCATGTTTGAGAAACACACGTGAAAATACATAAATCATGCGTCAGAATCAGTTGTAAAAGTTAAATTATTTCTCAGAATCAAACATGAAAGTAAATGAATTCAATTCATTTGTATAAGACGTCTAACAATTGTCATTGTCGCAAAGCAGCTTTACACACATTAATAGAAAAATATGGAAATTTGTATGAAATGTGTAAAATTATTCATATCTCAGAATCACATGTGAAAGTTAATTAATCCTTTCTCAGAATCATATGTGAGAATCATGTCTCAGAACCTCATGTGAAATTAAATCAATTGCATCTCGGAATTAAAGTTTGAAAAATTAATCATGTCTCAAAACCTCGAGTGAAAGTTAGTTAAGCATGTCTCACAATCACATGTCAAAGTTAATTAATCATGTCTCAATCATGCGAAAGTAAATCCTTTCTCAGAATCACATGTGAGAGTAAATCATGTCTCATATGAACATAAAATAATTTAAATTTTAGATATAAAATTAATAATAAATCTACATTATGGAAATACAATTTATTATGTAGACAAATCATGCGTCATGTCTTGATCTGACATTAGAATGCACTGACGGGGTAAAAAGCACACTGTCTGGAATGGAATAGAGACAAACACAAGTGTATGTGTGTGTGTAAATATTAACTTTTAATTCTTCTTATTTTAAACCTAAACACTTTAATTCTTCTGTGTGCCAGTAAAAATATGAAATAAACACTCTGTGCCCTGCTGTTAAAGGAAAATAATGAGTTATAAACTCACTACATGTTCAAGAGGTGTCCCCCCCCCCATTACAGCACTTTTAATAACAATAATAATAATAATAATAATAATAATAATCTCACCTTGTACTTGTTACTTTTTCCATTTGTGGTTGAATCAATGTTTATCTGTGAAAATGTTAGTTCCACACTTTGTTTACAGATATTTTAATATATATATAATATCCTCCTTAATTACACATAGTAACATCGGTATATTAAATTAAAAATGTGAGAAATTAAACAAACAACAAATGAGTAGAAATAAAAATTTAGGAAAAGTGGGTTAAGTTTTAACCCTAAAGGTGAAACTCTTTGGGTTTATCCTCAGGACAAAACAAACTAATGAACAGCGTATCTGTAAACAGCTCACACTGCAGAACGCGGAGGTGATTACTGCCACAGTATTGACCTGGAGTGGAAGGATTGTGGAGATTATAGAGAAAAATCAATTCCTCAGGTCAAAGATCACCATTTTATGTGAACGTCTTGTTGAATTGCTTATATCTTCTATAAATGTAAGGTATTCCTAACGCAGGGTCAAAATGTCACAAAAATCAACAGCACCCATGGACCGCAGGACCTTGAGGGTCTTAATCACAGGGTGCCTGGGGTGAGAAATCTTTATGACGCACCGATATTGCATTTTGACATTTTGATTAATTTCACAGGTGTCTCAGTTGCACGTAAGAAACAACAGCAGCTGCTACAGCAGGCAAATGTCAGCAAGCTCGTCACTGGAAAGCACAGTGCGGTAAAACACCGGTGTGCTTATTAAGAAAAGGAAAAGCTGCACAAGGGGAAGTTAAATCCGGACGAGAATCCTAGAGACACTCGAAAAACATAAAACTGCTTCATTTATTATCGTTAATGTATGAAATAAAGAAATATTTTTATAGTTAAAATCATAAACATACCAAAACTCATTTTCCACCAGCAGTTTATCCTCCATGTTTTTTTATTTATTTATTTTGTGTTTCAATTTCCCCTTAGCTGTGAGTGACCTTGAGCAAAAATCTAGACGACTAAAAACAGCAACCACTGGATGTCATTTTCAGAGCAGTTGCAATTTTCCTCTTGCTTCATTCCTTTTCCTGCTTCCTGTAGGATCAGGTTGTATCAATGCACGCTAATAGATGCATTATGGTTGCCATGGTGACAAGCATTATGCGTTCATGGTTTTTGCTTTGGTTCCTCCGTTTGTCTCCGCTGCTCATTTCGTCATTGCTTTATTTTTCCTCTTTATACAGTATAGAAATGTCCCTAAGTGCGTGTCCATGCTGCCTGGACTCTTTGTGAAGTCTTTCCTATTTTTTTTTTTTTTTACTTTTATGGGACACTGCAGTGTTTGTATGAATAAAACAAGGACGTTTAAACAATTGTGACTTAAGCAAAAATTTAAATCACATGAAGCTAGAATACTCTGGTTACAGTATGATAGACTTTACATGTTTGATTTTCTTAATGACTTGATCCACTGTTTTTTCAAACATGTTTCTTAAATGCAAAAGTAAGCCTTGATTCAGGTTCTGAGTCCTTACATTTAGCAGACGCTCTTATCCAGAGCGACTTACATTTTTATCTCATTACACATCTGAGCAGTTGAGGGTTAAGGGCCTTGGTGGTTGTGGGGTTTGAACCTGGGATCTTCTGAACCGTAGTCCAATGCCTTAACCACTGAGCTACCCCTGGCCCTTACACTTGCTCATTACATATAGTAAAATCTGAGATAAAGTTCTTGTATAGACGATGTACTGCACTCCCTGGCTGAAGAAAATTAATTCCTGTTGATAATTTGACCAACCTTCCACTTTTTGTAGGAATTCTGAAAAATGTCTTTCATGTCCACAAAAGATAGGATACAAATAGAAAAAAAAAGAATGGATGCAAAAGTTTGACAAACAAATTACAAAATAATACACTGAGCTATTCTGAGGTTATTATTTACAGTAGCAGTAGAACAACTAACCAACATAAACCAATCGTGACCAATCCCATAGGAATTCTGAAACAATTCTACCCAATCCTAAAGGCGTTTTCACCAATTTTATTAACTTTTAAAAGAATTCTGACCAATTCTATTCACTCCTGCAGGAATTATCTCCAAGCCTATCCACTTCCAAAGCAGTTCTGACTACCTTTATTCATTCCATCCAAGGAATTGTGACTAATCATATTGAAGTAATTTGCCCAATTACCAAAGGAATTCTGACTAACACTATTCACTCTAAACCAATTCTGTGCAAAAAAGTGCAATGTTATTAATTTCCAAAGAAATTCCAACTAATTCCATCCAGCCCCCAAATAATTCCTATTTAACTCATCCACCACAGCATAAAGTTAAAACGCTGCTGCCAATTACAGGAAATGTTTAAATCAATCAACCATGGCCACTCCTGCAAACCAGCGAACGATTACCGCCGAATTCTGCAGAAATTGTGTCCAATTCCACCTACAGTATGTCCAATTCCCAAAGGAATTCAGTAAAGAATTCCAACATATTCCACACGTTACCACAGGAACTCTGACCAATGTCTCCCATTACTGTACCTGCAGGAATAAAGTATCACAACTATATGAACTGGACAATGCATGTTAGGGTAAGGTATGAGTAGCATTGGTACAATACCAGATAAACACCCTGACTGCTTCATTAAAACATAAATAAAAATAATAATCCACAACAAATTAAGACATTTCTTTTACTTCTGACAAATGATTTTGAAGGAATCTTTTCACAAATCTATCTTTAATTTCTGACCTTTTCTGTCATGGTGAATATTTCAGAGTAAGAGATGTGTTTTTCTAAAAATGATTTCCTATGGAACATTTTCCTGCAAGCAAGTAACCAAGGCAACGGTTTTATAGCGGTTTCCCAACAAAGGGTCCTGCAGCAACGGGAACTAAAAATAGTTTCAATTGCTAATGCTCAGCCTGAGGTGTTCTGAAATGCAAGTACTGGCTTGGCCTCATTTATATTTAAATCCATTTATTTGTTTACAACTGAATAAGCAATGGTGTCATCTATGTAGATGATGTCATTAGCATTGCTGCCAGTGGGCTAATTATTTTCCTATTCATTTAGGAGTGAGATAGGGTTCGAGTTACACATGAATAAAGATTTGGCTTCAGGACCATGTCGACTGCAGTGGAAAAGTCTTTACTTCTTAATTAAATAAAGGATGGAATTATTGAGTGATTCGCTACTAATAGTTCTTGAGGTTTGATTTCCCTCCTCTCCTGTCGGGGTGTCTACCCTGACGCTGCAGATGCTGTGTTCCTTTGATTGTACGAGAAAGGTAAGCTTGTCCCTCACAGCAGGAGAATCCTGTACTGAAATTCCCCCAGTTTCAGCCTTAATGAAGTGCTCCACCCGGTGCCAGGCACTGGACATGTCTGATAAAATTCAGAGCTTTAGTGAAACGTTATCCCCCTTTTCATCTGAACACGATCATGCTTGGATTTTTAAAGGAAGCAAGCACAATGCGCCGCATGCCTGAGTAGTAGGAATGCTCAAGCTGTAGAAAAGGCATACCTTGAAGGATCAGGTTGCTTTGCTACATTTGATATTCCCATATTTATAGTGATGATGACTTACACTGTAATGTATGTTTTTGCAGGGATCTCATCAGCCAAAGCATTGGTTTTTCTACTTACAATTCTCACCAATGCTAATGAATTTTCATCCAGGGTCAAGGGCAGTTAGGATTAGTTGCTGTTGGCACATTTTTACCAATGCTATGCATGTTAAAGCAAATCCCATCCATTAAAATTCATACAACGATGTCCAGTTCTGATGAAAATTTGATCGGTTTGCATTTACTGGAATTCTGGAATTCTTCAACAGAAAAATCCCATCCAATCCTGCAAAGCGCTCAACTAATCACAAAAATATCTGCTGAATTGAGAATACTCATTGTCAGGTTGCTCACTCGGAAAGCAGTTCTGGCCAATCTTGCCTCCATAGATGATTTTGAACAAACCAACTTACTACCACAAGGCTTGAACAGATTCTGCATGGTCCAGCAGAAGGTTTGACCAACCCTACAACCTCTGCAGGAACGTCCTCTCCAGTTCTACCACTGGTCACCAATCCCATCTGCTCCTCAAAAAAATGTGACCAATCTGGTCTAGTCCCAGAGAAGGTCTGATCAAACCCACTTATCAGCAAGTTTGACCAATCTTAACCACTACCACACAGTTTCATTAATTCTGCGTGATCAAAAAAAGAGGCCAAGATTGAATAATTAACTAAAGATTGCCTCTTTAGTTTAATCCTACCTATTCTTCCAGGAAATTTGACCAATCTCACCGTATCTCACAGGATTTATGACCAATCCTATCCATTTTTCCAATTCTGATTAATCTGACTAATTCTTTCAGGAATTTTGAGAAATCTCACCCACTTCCAAAGAGTTTGACCAATTCAGCCTGATCAAGCAGAAGATGTGACCATTCCTGCCTACTCGCAAAGAACACTTGACTTGTTCTGATTGGTCACAAAATATAAAAACAAAACAACCAAAAGCCTTAGGCTCGCTCTCTGCTCAAAGCTGATGAGCTTACATTATATGCCAACAGATATTGTTGCAATGCTGGATTTCAGTTATCCTCCAGAATGTTCTTTCATGATTAATATGTGGAGGAAAATTAACCAGATGCTATGCAGCCGAATCCCTGGTGTACAATTACAGAAAGATGTATCAAATACAGCGTGGATTATCATTGGACTTATATGATTAAAAAGTGCACTGGGATGATGAATGAGCTGGGCTACCTCAGCTGTAAAATCCCTAACCACCTTAGTGGGTTGAGCTTCAGTGAGGAGGAAAGGTAATCTACACCTCGTCTCTAAAGCAGGAGGGGAAATAAAGGCTGACCTTTTCTCCATATGCTCCATTAAGGACTTAGAACAGAGTCATGCCCAAGTGGCTTTTTTTCTGAAAAACATCCCAGTATTAAATCAGCTCAGTGTCAAGATGTGAACCAGCGCAAACAAAGTCTTGCAAAATGAAAAAAATAAACTGTTGATTACAGTGTGTGTGGAGTAAGAAATACACCAAATTTCAGACGAATTAATAATAACCAATTACTTTGAACAAACATTTATGCAACTTTCATAGCAATTTTTTCATTTTGGTGCTATACTTAAAAAGTCTGTTTGCCAGTGGTGTTCAGTTTGAGCTAACATAAATAAGAATTATCATGACATCAACTTCAGGTGATGGATGCGGTTTATTGAGTAACAGTATTTCATGACAACTATAGATGATTAAAAAACAAACTTAAAACATCCTGATGTTTGTTGTTCTGCATTTACAGTAGGAGAATGTTTAAGAGTGCTTTCACTGTCCTCGTTAGATTTTTTGCGAGCTCCCATGGGTTGTTCATCTGATCTGAACAAACGCATAAGTGTTGGCTAGTTAGCACAGGATTATTATTCTAACATGGGATTCATTTATATCCAAAGCATTTCCTTACCCGACTCTAAATCCAGCCATGGACAGCTATTTAAAAAAATAATAAATGTTGAGCAGATCTCAGATTCCTGACTCAAGACTGACAGGAGGCTTGTAAAAAACATTTTTTTTTTTAAAGTGCCAACAGAGTGATGGGAAAAGGTTTATCTGGTCTGATGAGTGCAGATTCCAGAGCGATGGATAGTGTCCACTGTACAAGCCTCTGGAGACAGTGTTATGATCTGGGTTTGATCAGTCGCTCTGGTCGAGACAACCTTATGAGACAACCAGCAACCTTATGGGGCAATAAAATGAAGTCAGCTGACCACCTGAATGTACTGAATCACCAGGTCATCACATCTATGAAGTTTTTCTTCCTTGAGGACAAACGCCATGTTCCAGGACTCAGATAGCGTAAGAGTGGTTCTGGGAGCACAAGGAATCATTTTAAATAGAGCAATAACTGTACCTTTATATAGAACAACATAAATATATTTGGTAGAAAATATATTTGGAGTTAATAAACTGCATAGTTTTCAAACAGAGCTCCTCACCACCACATTATTAGGTTTTCTTCCACCCCATCTCTGATTGGTTCAAAAATCACAACATAACATCAGTGTATAAAATAGCATCGTATATATATAGTTTTTTTTTTTTTTTTCCCTAGCAGATGCAGGTTGTAAGAAGTCTTGTGGCAAAACAAGGAGCAGGCAGCACTGTGTTGTTATGAATGTAATGAAGTCAACTCCTGACTGTACACAGGAGAAGCCTAGCAGGAGATGAATTTATAAACTCTTACACTTGACATTGCAGCTTGTTGCATTTTGTGGTGTATGAAGTGGAAAATATCCAGCAACCCTAATGAAAATTGTCACTTGATTAAATTTTCTCGTTTCTCATTTTGTTATATTTGCTTATGAAAAACCTGGAGATACACCCAAATTGGGGAAAAAAAAGTCAAACAATAAACACATGCTGGATTTCCTGTGGAGACGTGTTTACATTCGAGAAAGCCTATATTGTGTCTGTGTATGTGAAGGTGATATTGTTCCCATGGTTGTGTGTGTAATATAAGGTAGTATTACCATATAGATGAGTTGTGTGTGAGTGTCATTTTCATTTTGATGAAGAAAAGCAGGGGGGAGAACATGAGGAGGTGATGCACAGCTGTATGACTGAGACAGGAACCCTAAGCTGCAGTGTTACACCAGAGTGAAAAGAACATCCTGCTCACTTGGTGAACTTGTATTTTTGTATCATTAAACTGACTGTGATGAGAAAAAAAAAGCCTAATCTGCATTTCATTTGACTATGGGAGGAAACTGGAGTAGCTGGAGGAAACCCACTAAGCAAAAGAAGAACATGCAAACCCCACACATACAGACCAAAGACTTGAATCAAACCCTTTACCCTGGACGGCCTTACACTCCCTTTATATCACTCCTTCTCCATTTCAGTGTTTATGTACAGTAAATGAGCTGCTGCTAAGTCATGTCTTTTCTTGTATGAGGTCACATTAATAGGAAATCTAATCGGCTTGTCTGTGGGCAATTTCTTTTCTTGTACTTTGTAACAGCAGACTAAGAGCAAATTTCGAAAAGGTTTCACAGAGCTTTCAGCACCTTGGACATCTCACCAGGGCCAGGCGCTGATTATGGCTCACCATCTTGCTGTTGCGCACAGGCTATGGGAAGCCCAGTCCAGTGACTAGGTTATTTCGGGACACAATTGCGGGACTCCCACTCGGCTGGCCATGCTTCATACAGCCCCAACAAAAGTCAACCAGGCAACATCCTTATCATCAGGTGACCAAACCACCCAAACTGGCTTTTCTCAACAAGTAGCGGGTCTTCTCTGAGCTCCTTCTGGATTTCTGAACTTCTCATTCAACCTTGAAGAGTAAGACCCAATCTCTGCATATATATTTGAGATCTTGTTCTTTCGGTCAAGTTCATTACTGCAGGTAAGGGTAGGAATGTAGACCAGTTGGTAAATCGAGAGTTTTAACATCATGACCCCCTCACACTCAGCAGTACACTGTTCACTGTCCTACTGCAATGGTGGCAAGAGCACATCATCATATGCAAAAATCAGGAATGTGACTTCTTGACCATTATGCTGGACTTCTTCTTCACCATGTCATGTGGGTCTACCACCCCGCAAGGTCAATAGTACAGGGGTTTGGTGCAATGCTGGCTAGATGGCAGCAGAGTGAACGGGCACTAAAGGGAGTCTTTCTTTATGGCAATGTCTGAATATTGATTTAAAAATAAATAAATAAATATATAAATAAATAAAATATACAGAGTGCAATACAAGTCTGAAAAAAAAAATGCTTTTGCAAACGTTTACACATCTAATTTATATGATATACAGTACTTCTTTCAGATAGCCTTCAAAAAACAAACAAACAAAATCAAAAAAAGAAAAGTACCCAAAGCATCCGCTGCCGACATCCTGGTGCCAGACATGACAGCACACAGGGACTGCAGAGACCTTTGCCCTCCTTCCCCAGGGGCACAAGGGGAACCCAAAACCTAGGAGGTTTTAATGGTAATGGTTTTAATGTTATGGATGATTGATGTATATTTCACACCCCATGATGACACCTATGATGTTTTTATCCCTCTCAAATATTTTCCAAGTTCAAATCCAAACACAGATACAGATATGCATACAGACTGGGTCTTTGCATTATGATTCTTGTTTTAAACTCTTTGACATGATTTGACATGAAGTAATTTTGTCCTGTCACTAGCTGAATGGCTAATTACATGTTATAAATTCTTGAGAACTGCATACAAAAGTGCTCATTCTTGCTCTTGTTTCTCATTCTTCACATGGCAGAGATTATAACCTTCCACACAACAATTATCCTTTTTATTCTTTCCTCTCATTTCTTCCACCAAGTACCCACATATTATTTGCAATTCTTCTGATAACCAAGACATTCTCTCAGCTGGCTCTTTTATCTGCAGACATGAGACATTTCTTTTTCATTTTAAATGTTTAACCAATACACAGGCACACATCTGTGTCATTAGAGTGACAAAGCCATTTTATGAATGCAACTGAGCTTGTTATAGACATTACTCATTACAATATTACAAGGTTATGGATAGTAAAACATGTCATTTAACACATTTTTGTTGACTACATTCCAAATTCATTCTGTTATGATTTCAATGGCTTCAGTATTATTACACAACGTAAAAAAAAAATAAAGAAAAATCATTGAACAAGAAATTACAGTACGTCCAAACTTTAGACCAAACAAATATGGAATGTAGTCAAAAACATGCATTCGGGAACCCAGAATGTGCTTTATATGTTTGGTTCTTCAAAATAGCCAACTTTTGCTTTGATCACAGCTTTGATACACTCTTGCATTATGAGTCACTTGAAATGTTTTTCCAACAAATTTGAAGGAGCCTCTAGAGGTTTTGAGTCCTTGGCTGCTTTTTGTTCACTCCCTGCTCCAACTCACCCCAAACCATCTTAGTTGGATTTAGATTGAGTGATTGTGGAGGCCAGGTCATCTGATGCAGCACTCTTCTTGCACATAACCTAGAGGTGTGTTTGGGGTCATTGTCCTGTTGGAAAACAAAGGGTGGTCCCACTAAGTGCAAACCAAATGGGATGCCATGCCGCTGCAGTGGTGTGATAGCCATCCCAGATGGCACACTACTGAAGGGCCAACGTTAGTATCAGTGGTTGGCCCAATGTCATTTTGTTTATTATCCCAACATTAGGTCAGTAGATAATGGCAAGGTTGGAAATTGAAAATTAAATTAGACTCTTTTCATCATTGCCCAAAATAAGAAAACACATTCATATCTCTAAAAATTTATTTATAAATTTTATTTGGGATAAAATTATTACAAATGAACAAAAAAATGTAACTATTATGATAAACTACAAAAGAGACACCTAGTACAAACACTTTTTTCTTTCAGCAAGGTGGATAAAAGTAAATGCATACAAACAAAAGCACCCATTGCCCTAAACTTCTTTTATATCAGGTGGATCTGCATCTTTCTCATCATCATTCACCTTCGTACTTTTACATCAGCTTGGTCACTGTAGCTCAACAGTTCTTCGTCATCATCATCATCATTAGAGAATCTTTGGAGAACTGTGACTCTAGTCTGTGTAAATAAAAATGATAAGAAAAAAAAACAATATTTTCCACATTTGGCTCAACTCAGTTCAACAGTTCCAGTATTACTTTAGTACATGTATTCGATAACCGCAAAAACATACAAAAACACAGTGCCCTAAAGCAAAACAATGTACTGTATATTAGCCTATTAACATGTCTAGCGTTACTATGGCAACAATTCTTATGGTTCTAACCTTGCTATAGCTCCGTATGCTGCTGTATTCACTGGCAACAGGTCAATTAGCCTAGCACAATAGTGCTTAGCTAACGTATTCCTCACCATATTAGAGCAAAACTACTAACTGAGTTCTTTTCATGTTACCACCACAGATTCTCAACACTCTTACTTAAGGGTATTTACATATCATTTGGAGCAAGGAGGCACAAAACTTTAGCTTATCTTTAGCTTGGTTGCAGGATTTAATTAGCAGCACCTGGTTTCTCCCTAGCGATAAGCGCTATCTAGTAAACTGTTTGTTTGACAGTGTTCACAGTTGAGCACAATGTACACTGAATTTAACATTTATCATTATCACCATTGTTTAGCTGACATTATAATGGATCCATTTAGATATAATTCCTGATAATAGGAACGATATTTCCAGTAATATTTTGTTAAAAGTCTTTTCTGTCATCCCTGCCTCAGGTGCCTTTCCTCCGGCTTCACTCGCCTCCAGGTTTTCCTCCTCCTCAACTGTGTCCTATGCTGCATCCTCTTCCTGCAGGGCAGTGTACCACCTGAAGAGTCACAGACAGAGACCGACTGGACCACCGTCTGAAAGGCCTCTTCAGGAGGTGGATCCGACCCGAAATCCGGGGGGGATGCGATCATCCTAGAACAGATGCTACGAATTCTCCCATCCCAGGTAAGGATTTGGGTATGAGAACATGAACCTGCAGACGGGGCTTACAGCAGCAAAGCTGGCACAGCAGTACACCAACGCCTGCAAGGAACTTTCAGCACGGCACCAGGTAAACCCCAGCACAGCAGGCAGAGACAGACTGGACACTGGAGGGAAGCTGGTGGGGTCTGGGGCAATTAAAGCAGAAAGGAAAGACTTGACAAAGGAAGGCTTTGTATGTTTTTACTGCCAGTAGCCAGGGCATAAAGCCAATGTATAACTGGTGTGTAAGCCTTATTTAGTAAGAGTATGCTATGTGTCTAGGGACTTGAACTTTGATAATATAAACGAGGTAGAAGACTGGATGATGTGTAATGTCTTAGTTAATGGCAAACAGGTACATTTACATTTAGGCATTTGGCACACACACTCTTATCCAAAGGGACTTACATTTTTTATCTCAGTACACATCTGAGCAGTGGAGGGTTAAGGGCCTTGCTCAAGGGCCCAACAGTGGCAACTTGGTGGTTGTGGGGTTTGAACCTGGGATCTTCCGAACCGTAGTCCAATGTCTTAACCACTGAGCTACCCCTAGGGTAGGTTTTTGTTCGACACACGCTATAATAGGCGAGTTGTTGTTTCTCTGTCTCATTCTCTCAATTCATTGCATTTTCTTACAAATTATTAAGTCATTGTGGGTCATTAAATATTCATAGGTCTATAGGTAATATTTAGGAACCAAAATTATACTTACAAATAGCTAACAATCCTCAAAAAAAAAAAAAAAAAAAACGTTTGTTCTTGTACACGTTATTCACATCTGAAAAATGGTGATTCCTTCTAACATGCGCAGACACACTAGCACCATTGGTCAGCCAGTAGAGCGAACGCAGAGAAGTGGCGCCACCTATCAGGGAGGATAGGAGCAACACAATCGACAGGACGATCAAGATACTAATTTCCAGTTGGCCAGAAAATGTGCTGCTTTTTCATATTGTTATAATATAATTAATCAAACATTTTTTCATCTATTTATTTTTTAAAATGTGCAAACCATTGGACGATTTCACTCTAGTTGTTGTGTATAAAGCGAATATAAAAGCTGCCATAAGACATTATTCAGCTATTATTCACCAAACAACAGTACTCATCTCTGATTGGCCAGCACGAACATGTGATTTCCTCAGTGTAGTTGTTACATGATGACCCTGCTGTATGTAATCTCATCAGCGAGTTTATCATGAGAAATGCCCAAAGTGTTTGAATTTAAAACAGCGTAGTTAAAATGTGCTTAAACAAATGTCTTCATACAGTGCGCGAGTGCTGCGCAGTACACACTTCACACGTTAGTTATTTTTGTCCTTTTTTCTTTGGAGCATAATGACTCATTCATCCACTCGAGCTTCTTGTTAAACCACTGAAACTCTCGCCTCAGCTGCTTAGCAATTATGTGCTGTAGACGGGGATCGAAATGTGAAAATCTCGTTTGGAGGTCAGACAGCCCACCACACGATTTTACACACTCCACGGACTTCACAATAACACACTATCTATAACTTTGTCACGCATTGGAAAGTGCAAACAAAAGACTGAACGTAAGATCCATCGACATGAACCTCGGGTACGAGGTTAGAAAACTAGAGACCGTAAACAATAACTCCACACACTTGCATCAAATTACAACACCAACAACAACGGCATGACCGAAAACTGAAAAACAGTAGCGCTGTCACAGCATTACTAAACACAGCTGAAAGTGATTAGTCAGACATTTAGCACTAGCATGATTTGCTTAAGCGACAAATGGTATATAAATATTAGATGTTAAATGCTGAACCTAAAGACATTGCAAAATGATAAAACTTTGCCTGCCAAATATGACCACAGACCTCGAAATCTTCCAGCTCATGCTAGTCCAATCGAGCTACATTGTTAAAGCACCGCATAAGTAATACATTTACCAAAATGACACACGGAAGAATTTTACAGCGGTACTTTGGTATACGAGTTTAATCCGTTCCGCAGGCGAGTTCTTAAGTTGAAATTTCATATTGCGAAACACATTGTCTCATAGGAAATAATGTAAATGCAGATAATCCGTTCCAGCCACCCAAAAATATTACCAATATCCAAGATTATATTCATATTTTTGCATATAAAAACAATCAAAACATTTAGAAAAGACATGAAAAGGAAGTGAAATCTAAAACAAATAGACATTAAAGCTCACTTAACCTGAATTTATGATTCCTCTTGGCACCTAAATAAACCTAAAAGTGGTAACCGTTTTATCGTTGCTGATGCAAAGAAAAAGCTCGAATAGGAAGAATTTCCAAAATCAAATCCAAAGTGTGACTTACAGATTTTTTCTAACCTTTATTCAGTCATATCCAAATCCCAGCAGAAAGGAAGATGACTCAGATTTTTCCTCGGAATCAATAATAATTAAAAACGATGAGCCTTCAGAAAGATTCAGCACATGGCCAACTTATTAAGAAACTAATAAGTATCATACTATGATAAATAAATTTATTCTATGAAGATAAAAATGTAAAGGTTCCATATTTTTACTGTTCCTTTGTGAACACAGGTCTTCCACAAAATGTGTTTTATTGCCCCAGCTGGAATACCCCTCAGGTGATGCATTTTCCACACCGCAAACTCACTCTATTTCACTCCTCATCTGAACATGATGTTTCAGTGTTCATGTGAATAAGCCACAGCTGCCCCTGCCCCCAGGGAACAGGTGGAGGAGGGGCTTTTCTCATATGAGCTCACAACAGGGGAAAATCTAATTGGCTTGTTTAAACCCCAGCTATTACAATAATAATAATAATAATAATAATAATAATAATAATAATATATATATATTTTTAAAGAAAAATACCCTTTGCATGTCTGTACATGATAATCTTTGCATCATAGGTGGCCTTTAATGCTTCTTTTTGTGTGTGCTATAAGTGTAGTGTATATCTAAAGGAGTTACATTTTGAAAAAAAAGCTAAACAAAATATAGCAGCATAAGAGAACTACATCTTAGTTTCCTTGTTCTTGGGAAAATATATATTTATATCCTTTTACTCCGGGGCAGACGGATCAAACTGGTCTTTCTGACTGGCAGCTAATGACTGCACTCTGTCTCCTGGGCTCCTGACCCGCCAACCTCATTAGCGATAATTGGTCAGTTTTCCTAATGCGAGGAGAAGAGCTGAGTATCCAGACAAAGTCATGTCGCTTAGAGCTTTGCTTCATATTCTGTGCTTTCTACAGGTCATTCCTGCTCGTGATGAGTTAATGCCATGTCTATTTATTACTTACTCCTCAAATCAGTTATATTTGTTATTTGTTAATTATCATTTATTTTAAATACACACACTATATATATATAAGTTCTGTTTTGCTATTTGAGTACATTTTAATCATAATGAGATCTAATTAATAAAAAAAAACTGTCACACTGAATTGCTTAGAAGCTCTACATAGCGTAAAAAAATGCTGATTATTTTTAATGTACTGTGAATGTTTTTCCCCTGAAGGTGCTAATTAAACAAGTGTTATCCTTTATTTATCAGCATACAGTGTACATAAATTAAGATGATTGAGGGGCAGGTATTATATTTGTGGAAACCCATTTCCAACACTGGCAGGCATTTAAGCAGACTTAATTATCAGGATTAAACACTGAAAAAGCTCGAATAAGAAGAATTTTTAAATTCAAATCCAAAGTGTGACTTACAAATTAACAAAGTTTTATATTCATGATGCACACCGCTTTGTATTTTTAAATGCCTGTAATGATTAGTGCATTTAAGTTTCTCTCTCTCTCTCTCTCTCACACACACACACACACACACACACACATTTGTTCAAGTGTTTGTTTTATCTTTGTATTGTAGGTGAAAAAGATTCTCGATGTTTCTGGCTGTGTTTTTATTAGCACTCTACAATAATTACACTGACGTTTGGGGAATTTTTTATTTCTTTTTAAGATCTGAATTTAGCACAGCAAAGCACAAACACATCACACTGCATAACATATTAACGTTCTTTCATTTTGTGTTAATCAGAAATCAAACAAAAACATTACTCTTGTCCACTGAACATGCTCTTTAATGAGATTAAATAAAAAAAGTGTTTTTATTTATTAAAATTATTCTTAGATGTAAAATAAAAAAAATTGTAATGAATTCTCTCTCACTGCTTAGTGCAAGAACCCTAAGAGAGAGAGAGAGAGAGAGAGAGAGAGAGAGAGGAGGAACATGACAACTGTTGAAGTCAGAGAAAGAGAAAGCTGAAATAAAACCCACTCATGCTTTTATCTGCTATTAAAATAAAGTGATTACACTGTTTATAAAGTGTACACGTTTTAATAAACACAAGACACAACTAACATGTATTTTCACTAACATAAAAATTAAGATGTTTTTAAAATCATCCAGATATGGAATTAATTGTCATTTCTCATCATCTCTGAAAAGTCCAACCAGCACCAGAAATAACAAATTTTCCAATCTGAGTGAAATGAGCCGTAAGTGTAAAGCTTTTCCACCATCCAAAGTTTTATCCCTCAGTCGGATATCTTGCTGGTCTGGCTTTAGACACACACTGACGTGCTGAAGGTTTTTCAGGAGTTTGATATGGATTTAGCACACGCTGCACAGCTCAGCTTCTTTCCCAGTTGGCTCAGGTGAAAGGCTTGAGACGTTTCTGCCTGAGGCGAGGTTTTCTTTTTTTCAGAGCTGCTGAAGTGAAAAGTATTTGCAGGTCTCAGCATCATTGTGCAAGTCTGGTTTATTGTAGCCTGAGGAGAAAACATCTTGATTTGCTGATAAGGGGGTTCAGGGTACGTAAAGGATCTTTATGTCGCACTTTACATTTGCTATATTAGCTAAATACCAAAATCTGAATTTCTATCACTCATTTACTGTATTGACAAGCTACATGCGTACACCGCTTAGACAAAAAAATAAAAAAATTAAAAAAGGCTTTCGCTTTGTTTATAGCCATGGCATGGTTTCGATAGGCTTATATACAATGTGACATTTATTTCCATCCAAAGTCGCATTAATTTCTCTCAAAGATCTTGTATTGGTGATGGAAGAGTCAGACCGCTGTGTAAAGTCTTCTCCAGCACTTTCCAAAGATTCTTAAATGTGGTTAAGGTCTGGACTCTGTGGTGCCCATTCCTTGTGTGATAATGTCTAATCCTTCCTGAATCACTCTTTTACAGTTTGAGCCTCATCGGCATCTGGCCAGGAATATGGCCGTGCTTTTACTGAAAAAAAATTCCATAGATGTGATAACCTGGTGATTCAGTACATTCAGTTCGTCAGCTGACTTCATTTTATTGCCACATACAGTAACGTTGCTGAGTCTCGACCTGAGTAACTGAAGCAACCCCAGATTATAACGCTGTCTCCAGAGGCTTGTACAGTGGACACTATGCATGATGGGAACATCTTTTTGTGTTACTGGTTGTGAAGCATGTGTGTATCAAACACGCCAAATTTTTGGCTTACATAACCTCAGTTGGGTGACGTCATCTGATAAAGTGCAAGCGAGTTTAAAAGTGTTAACTCACCCGTATGGTGAAGTTTGTTAAGAGATCCGTACCTCAGCATGATAGATCTCTTTCAGAGCGCGACCTCCACACCTCTGTTTCGAGTGCTTCACCTGTGGCTAAATCTCACGGGAATCAATAATAAGGATCGTGCGTTCCTCTTTGACGCCCCTCATTTCGTCTTCTGGGCTGTTTGGCGACTAGCTTTCGGGAGGCGAAATTATATGAACAAGCTTTCGGGAAATTCCTTCCCCGCCGTGCTCAAGAGTCGGGACTGTCGGTCACCCAGTTCCGACTGGGTCTGACTCTCGCGAGGCATGAAGCACAGAAAGAAAGTGTTATGAGCCGGGCATCCCTTTGTAAGACTGGTAAAATGCGCTGCGCTTCGCAATCCGCCTCAAAGAAGTCATACCCACGTACTATCTTCTTCACGAAGAAGTCGTCCTGAGGCTCGTTCGCCCAGGACCAGTGGGGTGCCCCCCCCCACACACACAGGAGGTCGGGTTTTTATGCATTGCAGTCACTGGTGTTGCAGTCACTCTAACAAAAGGTTAGTTCTTTGGTCATTTCCTGCCATGTTTCAGGATGCCGAACATTTACAGTAAACCCCCCCTGTCTAACCGAAGTTCCTGAGGTTCGTTTTTGGGGGCGAAGCTTACCAGTATCGGGTCCTTCTATTTGGCCTAGCTCTGTTACCCGCACATATACAAAATGCATGGATGCAGTCCTGGCTCCTTTATGACTCCAGGGCACCCGTATTTTGAATGACATAGATGACTGGCTGATTCTGGCTTCTCAGAAGCTAGCGCTTCGATGTTGGCATGTTGTCCTACGTAGCTCATCTTGATTTTTTAAGACTCAACGCCATAAAAAGCGTTCTCTTTCCTGCTCAGAACACAACATATTCGGGTGCCACAAAGGATTCGATCGCAATGCGGACACAGCTGTCTTCTGCGCGTGCCAAATTCATTTCCAACACCCTGAAGGAAATCAAACTAGGCCAGAAGGTGACTGTTCATCACTTTCAGAGATTTTTAGGTCTCATGACAGCTGCGTCCACAGTGATACCTTTGGGCCTTCTGCACATGAGATTGTTTCAGTTGTGGCTAAAAGCCAGGGTATTTTACTTAAGGGCCAATCCCCGTGGGCAAAAAAGGGTTACGTGCCAGGGGCTTTGTACCCTTTCTATGTGGTTCAGATCCCGGTTTCTGACTTTGGGTCCCACTCTATCTGCGTTTTGTCATCGCGAGACGCTAACGACAGAAGCTTCCCTCACAGGCTGGGGTGCAGTTTTAGATGGCCATTCAGTACATGGGGGCTAGAGAGGCCATCCTTTCGTGTGGCACATCAACTGCCTCGAAATGATGGCTCTATTTTCGCCCTGAAGCACTTCCTCCAATAGTTCAGAGACTACCATGTCCTAGTGCAGGTGGACAATACTACGGTAGTTCCATACATGATCATGAGGGTGGACTGTGCTCGCGTTGCTTGAATAAGCCAGCGCACCAGGATCTGGTTGGGGCACAGGATGAGTTCCTGTCCCTCAGGGCGATGTACATTCCAGCAAAAAGCCAGGGAAATTTACTCAAGGGCCAATCCCCGGAGGCAAATAAGGGTTACGCGGCAAATAAGGGTTACGCAACTTCGTATGCTTTTTATGTGGTTTAGACCCTGGTTTATAAATTTGGATCCCGCTCTTAGTGCGTTTTGTCATCGCGAGGTGCTAACAACAGACGCTTCCCTCACGGGCTGGGGTGCAGTCTTAGATGGCCGTCCAGCCCAAGATGACCTTAGATGGCCATCTTCTCGCGTGGCACATTGATTGCCTCGACATGATGGCTTTATTTCTGGACCTGAAACACTTCCTCCAGCAGTTGAGAGGCTACCATGTCCTAGTGCGAGTGGACAACACTACAGTACAGTAGTCTAGTACATAATTGCCAGGGCGGACTGTGCGTGCGCCGCTTAAATAAGCTTGCACACCAGGTTCTGCTTTGGGCACAAGATGAGGCCCTGTCCCTCAGGGCGTGTACCTTCCAGGGCATATGAAGTTGGAAGCTCTGAAAACTTCACACAAAAGAACACTAGAAGAACTTATGCCCTCAATGGAGGGTTTTTGAAAGTTGGTGCAAGGCAAAACATGTACAGTAGACCCAGTCCACTGCCGAGTTGTTTCAGTGCTGGAGTTTCTGCAAGAAAAGTTGTCCTCGGGCTTATGCCCTAGTACCCTCAGAACATACGTAGCCGTTATTTCGGCTTGTCATGTTCTGACTGATGGGGTTTCTGTGGAAAAGCACTCTTTAGTTGCCCGTTTATTGGTGAAGCTAAACGGTTGAGGCCATCCCCTAGAGCGACGGTTCCTTCTTGAAGCTTATCGATTATGCTCGAAGGTTTGGTTGACACCCCTTTCATACCACTAGAGTCAGCGACTGTCTGGCTTCTGACCCTTAAGATGGTTTTTCTTATAGTTAATTCTTTCAAGAGACATGGAGATCTGCAGGTTTGTCAGTCTACCCATCCTGCCAAGACTTTGCCCCTGGGATAGTCAGAGCTATAAGTCAGAGCAGCCTTTTTTATGCCAAGTGCTGTCACATTGGGGAAGCAATGCTATTGCCCTAGCCTACGAGGCACATGGCCACACTTTGCCTCTAGGAATCAGGGCTCAAACCCAGGGGGATTGCCTCATGTATTGCGCTGGCAAGAGGTGTCCCCTTACAGCAAGTGTGTGATGCGGCAGGTTGGTCCTCTTCGCATACATTTGTCAGATTCTATAGTTTGGATGTTTATGCTACTCCGGGCTCACGGTCCTTGAGTCAGCCTCCCAGAGCTAGGTCTGAGACCTCCTTGGCTATTGTGTGCACACGCAACACAAACTAGGGGGTCCAGGCACTTGCAGTGCGGCGGCATTGGTATTCTCATTCCCATAGCGTTTCCACGCAGCATCGAGTGTAGCTTTTTAAAGGGACATCTTGGGTTACTTTGCTGTAACCCTGTTCCCCGAAAAAGCTGAAACGAGATGCTGCGCTTTAATGCCGCACTGCTTCCGTGAGTAGACGTCCTTTCAGACAAAATTGATCTGAGGAATGTTTCCGGTTCACTCCTATATATAACCTGCAGGTGCACTTTATCAGATGACGTCATCTGACCAAGGTTATATAAGCCAAAAATTTGGCGTGTTTGATACACACATGCTTCACAACTGGCAACACAAAAAATGTTCCCATAGCGTTTCCATGCAGCATCTCGTTCCCGCTTTTTCAGGGAACAGCTTTACAGCAAAGTAACCCGAGACATTTTCCATCGCTCCAAAGTTTAATCTTTATGCTCTTTAGCAAACTGAAGCCTTTTTTCTGATAAGGAAACCATTAGTCAGTGAGACAAAAGGCTACACATCTGTTTAGTCCCAGTCCCTTCAGTTCTCCTCGCATTGAGTGTGTGGAAATGCTTTTACTTTCACTATTTAACATTAAACTGGAGCCGTGAGTTGTACACTTAGTAATAATCATTCAGGATGTTTTTTGGACTACATTTCTTTCTTGAAGATGATGGGTCATCATAGTCCTTTTAGGTTTTAATCCTGCGTTTTACAGTTCTTAACTCAATTTTAGTAACTTCATCAATCTCTTTAGTTGTTGTCTTTGCTTGATGCAGGACAATAACTTGATCCTTCTGAAACTGAGTACTGTAACATCTCGACAATCTCGACATGTTTGTGTAAGAAATGAGAAGCTCCTCACTGCATCAGTTGGGGTTAAATAATTTTTTGCAGCTGAACTGTATTAAATCACTGCATTAATTATCCAATGAAGGGATCTCACTGTAATTATTTGCTTATGATTGGTTTGACATCAAAATGAGAAAAACTTGTGTTGAATCTATCACCATCAGGCTTGCTGGATTGACAATGTAGAGTAATAAAATAAAAAAAGGTCTATATACAGTACTATACTGTATATAGACCTTTTTTATTTTATTACTCTACATTATTATATATTAATATAAAAAATTAATAAATAATATTATGATAATATTAAAGAAACAACCCTAAGTTAATGGTTTATGACTTTGGACAACACCGAGTTTATGAGGAAACAAATCAACACTCGGACACCAGCCTCTCTATAAGAAGACAAGATTACACCAGCCGAGGAGTTGCATCAAACACAATGCATACACAAGAACCACTGAAATCATATACAAAAATAACACTCACACACAAACAAACAAGGGAAGGCTATATGATGCAATGACCCAAGTTTTCTTGTACACCACGAGTCTCTGGAAAGACTTCCATTACCATCATCCTTCAATGTCAGCGTCCTGTAAGCTCCATGTGTGACATGCTAATGAAATTGTGCTATTAAATAATTCAGCATCAATCCACATGTGTTTAACATGACATGTGCATCCCATCATGCAACACTCAACCTGAGGGATGTTTGTTAACGCTTTTCTATTCATTCCTATAATTAAAAGTGCATCAAGTATCCGACCCAGACGTGTAGCTGTTTATAATATAAAAGTGGCCATGTTAAAAAAAAAAAATGGTGCTGTAAATACTTGCTGTTATAATAATGGCAGAGGAAATGTCATTTCAATAATACTGCAGGAATGTGTGATGATAGATGTTATAATTTTTCATTTATTCATTTCTGTCTCGTACAAGCCTGAAGCCTATCCAAGGAGACTTCTGGCACAAGGCGGGGTAGGCCCTGGACAGGGTGCCAATCCATCACAGTGCACACGCGGAACCATTTCTTGATTAACCTAATCTGCATGTCTTTGGACTGTGGGAGGAAATCCGAGTACCCGGATGAAACCCACCAAGCATAGGGGAGAACATGCAAATTCCATGACCCAAAGTGGGAATCAAACCTTTGTCCCTGGAGGTGCGAGGCCACCATTGCATTTTCTTTTTAAACTTTATTTCTAGCTCTAAGACGAGGAGACCTGATGAAAATCTGGCATGAAATCGTTAGTCATGGAAACTTGCCCGACAAGGTTGTTTACCTGGTGTTGTTTTGAATCCTCCAGATGTGCAAAAAAAGGCTATGCAAATGAAGCACATGGTGATGATAATGTTTTTGAAAAAAAAAAAAACTTAGAAAGAGCAGTGGCACGATAGATGCTTTGGCTTACTATAATTAAACTTTATTTTTTTCCAGATTTTTCAGGTTTACAAAAGAGAGATTCTGACATTTTCTGTTTTTTTTTTTCCTTTCTGTGAAAAAACTCCTCTTAGATGCACACCCTATCTCAGGGTGATGAAAAACGATGGTGATGGCGAGCCTCACGGGGAGGCGGTGCTTATCTGAGTGGATCAGACCGAGCGGGGGGGATTGGTGGCCTGCTTTTTTTTTTTTTTTTTTTTTTTTTAGCTCAGAGTGCTTAAAGCAGATAAAACGTTTCGGCCTCTTCTTCCGATTATCTTGGCATGGTGGAAAGCCTCTTCTGCTCTCGACTGTCACAGACGGAGCACTTTATCTTCTCCAAGTCATTTATTTCGAGATGAAATCGCTCGAGCCGGCCGTTGCCAAAGCGCTGTAGGAATTTACAGGGACGTGGGGGTGTGTGTTGTGGAGTAACGATAGGCGTTTGTGTCTCATTAGAAGTCCAGTTTGATTATAAAAAGGCTGTGTGTAAATAAAAAAAAAAGGGGTAATATTTACCTGGGGCAAGTTCCTCGTATTCAGAGTTGAGTTATGCACCGATTTTCTGGTGCACCGTTTAGGTTCTAGTAAAATGTGTAAAGTTTACACCTCAATCGGAGGTTGCCAGGTGTTTCATCATTATCAAAGGTCTAAGACAGGGTTCCTTCACTAGCTTTTAGAATACGCATTTACATTGAAAACACTGAGACAATCAGGGGATAGAAAATATTATCTTCTACTATCTTTACTTAAAGTAAACAAAAACAACATTTGGTAATAGGGAAGTACAGCTGTATCTCTGCATATGAATTTAATCTGTTCTGGAGGTGAAATTTTGTATTAGAAATAATGTAAATGCAAATAATCCATTCCAGCCACCCAAAAATATTACTAATTTCCAACACCATAATCATATTTTTGCATCTAAAAACAATCAAAAACGACGTGTAAATGAAGTAAATATAAACTAAATAGACATTAAAACCTCAACCTACGCTTAATTTATGATTCCTCTTGGCTGCTTTAAAAACCAAACTGAAAGCGGCTCCCTTTTCTTCTAGCTACCATC